>NC_056574.1:28210101-28300101 GCF_018340385.1 Cyprinus carpio | reverse complement strand
TAAAAAACGCCGAACTAAAATCCTGATTCTATAAATTAAACATTAAACATTTACGAAAATGTCCAAGTTCAGAAACATTAAATATTATATGACAAATCCATCAAACTCCACACGGGAACCATTAAAAGGATATTACTGAGGTTATAAGTATGGTTTTCCACTTTCTAAAGACCGACACAAATCACAAGATTAATCACTATATTGACAGCCAGTTTTTAAAGAAAGTTTTAAACAAAATGAGTAATTTAAAAGTTACATATATCTCTCTATATATACATACACATATACACACACATACACACAGACGTCGTTGCATTAAAGTTATGCCAAATTCCATGCAAAGAGCGAGATCTTCAGTAAAACACTTCCACAGGTGACACTGAAAGAGCTTGTTTCTGCAGTCTTGCACACCTCTCTTACTACTTCCGGGGCACATTCATACCTAGTGACCTTCACCCACAAGTCTCACTGCAAAACTTTTGTCTCTTTTTTTTAAACACTAAAGGTGTGGGGTTAAAAAAAAAGATATCTAAATTTATGAAGTGTAAATGTGTGTAAAATATTTATATCAGACTCAGTGTAAACAGCCCTTCGTGCTCAAACCTACACCATCCTCTTGAGATCTTGAGAAGGAACACGTTTCTCCTTACCTTACGATTGAGACTGGTGAGCGAGCCGGGCCGGAGGACTCTGCGTTTCCTGCATGAGAGCATTGGACGCGTGCGGGCTGCCACGCATGTGCTGTCGTGCGCAGGGGAAGCCTGAGGGCCCATCTCCAGCTTCTGCTGAGACTCAGAGCGTCTCTGCTCGTCTGGGTCCGAGGTGACAGGGGAACTAGGCCGTAAACTGGAAGACGAAAAGAAATCATCTTGAATGAACATGACAATAAAAGTGTAATTTCTACTTTTTAAATGAAGGGGAAAAAATAAATGAATACACATTTAAATGATATATATTTGTGTCTTTCATACCTGTTGATAACACCATTGACCTGTCTCACAGGTCCACAGCTTTTCCTCAAGCCTGTTTCTGTGACCATACCATTGGATGATACAGACGTTTCCACTCCACCAGTATCATGCTCCTAAAAAGACAAAAAACAAATGTGATGTTGGAAAGGACATCCCACTAATTTGGGTGAGTTTGGATGAGTTGAATGGTTCTTGCTGCATTTCTTCACTACTCTGAATGGATGAAAAGGTCAGGAGTGCTTTGCATACAACAGACAAAAGAACTGAGTGTTTGTAGCCCCTCTTCTCAATTCTCTTGTTTAACAAACCCAGCATTCTCTCAGGCTGTGCGTGGGCCCATATCATGAGGGCTTTATCGGTTTGTGTGGGAATTAAACACACTAATGGATCTTAGACAGACAGCTTTATTATAGATAACTGATTACTTATAATCTGGAGTAAGAGCAAATAACACATACTTCTAAATTGAATTCAGGACTAGACTGACTCTGTAATGGGTCTGTGCTCCTAGTCTTACCCCTGGGACAGGGCAGGTAATGGTCTCTGTCCTCGAGTCACTGCTGTCTTCTGGTACTGACTCACACACTGAGCTCTCCCCAAGTACAACAGAGCCCTATCAAGAAACAAACACAAATTATAAACCAAAACTTGGAGGCCTTTTTTTCCCTCCCCAGTCAAAATCCTCTCTTTTAGATTAGCTAAAAACAAGTTCCTCACTGCAGAGAGAGCAGAACAAACATTTCTCTGCAGTAACAAACAACAGAAGATCTGCAATCTGATGCTAGTGTGTTATGCATTTCATTTAAATAAACAACTTTTGAGATCAGCATCTGTGTATTATAAATATATTTCTTGCAAAGTCATTGTAGAAACAAGATCTTGTTAAAAACACAGCTTGTTTACAGTCAATATTACATCTATCAACACCTATCACATACAAATTACATTTTTAAAAATGTTAAATGTCGCAATTATTTGATTAAATCAGTACAGTTTGCAAGAACAGTAAGAATGGAAATACTGCAAAATATTACAATTTAAGCTTTTCTGTTTGACTACATTTTAATACGTCACTTATTCCTGTTTGAACGGTGGTATACAAATCCTGAAAACTGTTTTTTAAGGTCAACCAATGTCAATACATTTCTGAAGATTTTGTAGAGTTGCAACGATCTTAAAATACAGCCATCATTTCATGTGTCAGATGAATAATGACAAATAATGATAGTCTCCAAATGATTTGTTTGTGTTTCAATCACACAAGGAAAAAAAAGGCTGTAAAAGCAGCACTTTGAAACAAAAACAGTTAGCAAAAGAAACATGAAACAATGATCCCACAAGAGTTTGCCTCGCCACGGGGAAGGGATTCTGGTGTAAACAGCACAAAGTAAACAAAGTGAATGTGTATGCGCACACCTTGCTGGAGCGGATCTGTCTGTAAATTTCAGTCTGTTGGCGTATACGGTACTCCAGATCCGAGACTTGCGCCTGTAGCCAGTTCCAGTGACTGATGATGGCAGCTCGGTCAACGGCATAACGCCCTTCTGCTCTCCGACATCTGGAAAACATACAGAAATATGCTGGTTACAAGTGTAGTCATGTTTTCGGAAATATCTCTCTTCGTAATTAGCATTAATACTGAAATTTTAGTTCAAACTTTTTTCTAAAAGCCAGGTAAGGGCATGCTCTAATAAGTTAGGTCATGGTGTGTATGTGGACAATGAGAGTTATAATTTGGTTTGAGTCATTCACAGACTCTGTTCCTCATAATTTCCAGTCCTGTTTCTACTGTTAATACAGCCAATTTATCATCATTATTATTATTTTTAAAGAGTAAGGTACAGTGACGTGGAGTGAAAAACATCAAGTAACCTTTGTCTCCACAGCACATAGTGTGATGGAAATGTGAAAACAAAACCGAGAAACAAAATATGACAGGAAGTTAACCAAGAACATAAGTTCCATCCAAAACTTCCTGCAGATGTTTGTGTGCGTGAGAATTCAGCAAGCTGCTTGACACAATGAGACTTCTCCCAAAAAACATTCAACTAGCTCCCATTAAACTTCACAAAAAATGAAAATAAAGAAATAATAATATGTAGTCAAACACTGTCAAGCTGAACTCTAACTTCTTTACATTAGCCCCAGTTATTGCAGAACCTCTGGTCTCTCAGGTCTTGCAGTGAAGCAACATAAACCAAGTAAAACCAGAGCACATTACTGAAAATAAAAAGATTTCAAAACATGAGGAGAAATAAATGGCTGCTTTTTCATCTGAAGTACAACAACATGACTCAAGATTTCCCTGAATCAGAAGGAGAGCGAGAGACTTGAGAGATAAAAGTGAAGGGAAAAACGAAAAGCATCACTGTAACCACAGATGGGAATGACGAGAAGGGAACCAAGAAGTGTACGGAAGACAAAACACACGCATATCACTACTTTTTGTGTTTTCTTCTAACAGTCCAATAAGAATGCTCTTTATAGGCTGGAATTACACTCAGATCTGCTTCAGAGGAGCTTGACAACAACAAAAGCTTGTCTGAAGCCTCTCTACTTTTCTTTTGACATGAGAGAATACCGATCAATAGACTCACAAACAAGACTCTTTTCAAAATTTAGGATTTTTGTGCTTTTATCTTGTGGGCTTCAGATCTCAGATCTCGGAGACCAACTTTCTAAGGTAATCAAAAGTTTGCCGTTTGTTTTCAATGGAAGAAAGACAAGCTCACACATGACAATCCAGTCATTTTGTTGTGGATGAAATGTTAGCGGCACACTGGGCAGATATATCGATATATTTTTTATAAGCGATGAGGCAATACTGCTTATATCAATATCCAGTAGTTTGATACGAGGACATCTGAATAAAGCAGAGGACGCACAGTGAGCTGCTGCGGGTAAAGTGCATAATTCCATTTTTCCTAAACATGAGACATGCTTTATATTAAGGGCTTTAACATAACTTGTAAGATATAGGTAACACATGTAGTTTAAAGCGGCTCGTCCCGATTAGATGCTCTGACAGACACACGTGCTGCTGACAGAGATGCTAACTTACAATTCACTCATATATTCTTCATCTGTCAATGTCAGAAAGTCTTGGAAATATTTCCATTTTGCTGTCGGGAGCCTTCTGCATGTGATTCTCCACTAAACTTCACAGACGTCAGAGAACGAGCGCCAAACAGACAGAGTGCAATAATTGTGACATATGTCGAATTTGTACAAGTATGTATATTTTATGATAGCAGTAATGGAGTAATCAAAATATAATGCAATTAATCTGTGCGCTTGTGTTTATTTTCTTTTCTTTTTAGTTTAGTTTAAATCTTAATATAGAAATTACATATAGAAAATGTAGAAAATACATTTTCAAAATAGAAAATGTAGAAAACGCAAAAGATATATATAATGTATATCCCATTTCAACCAAAAACACAGAAATATGATTTTTTGCCCTTATCATCCAGCCCTAATTTAAAACCTTACATGAATTCTTTTGATAGAATAGCCTACATCAGGAAATTTAATAGCAGGGTAACAGGTGCATTAGAGCTAACATCAGCATCAAGCTACATAAGACTATTTATAAAATCAATAGTACACTTTTACTCAAATTTAACTTCAAACCACCATAAGTTTTGGTTCCCACTGGCTTCCATTCTATGGACAAAAATACAATGTAATTCAATGGGAACTGAACCTGTCTGGTTACCAGCATTCTTCAAAATACCTTCTTTAACACTCACAATTTTCATTTTTGGGTGGACTAATATATAACAACAATATTATATAATAAAAAATATTACAAATAAACAATTAAAACTATTAAATATTATGAATATTATAATATTACAATATAAATATTATGTACAGCCATAAAAAGTGTAACTGTTCATACTTGTGCAAACAATTATGCAGACAACGAGCATATACATTTCAACAATAACCACAATCTATTCTGAAGAGGCTGACAATGACAGGAACGAGGCTCCTGTAAACATGTTAGGATTCCCTGGAACAAGCCTTACAAACACACGGTGACCTGCCTTCTTCCTCTTCCCTATAATGCTATGTTTCCACTCTTGCCAGTTCAGATGAGTGTTTTGTACTTTTGGGCATCCAAAATGTTTCCACATGGTTTCGGGGTGGGGGAGGGACTGATAGAATAATGTAATACACACAGCTGCCACAAGAGGCAACAAATGAACATGAGTGAATATGGTGCACGTTTGCATGTGAAGAGGAATGTGACAATATTGTAAGACTCTGTGAACAGAGCTTTTAAAACAGTCTGTATGAGAGAATAAACCTACATGCATTTGAGTAATAAATCTGATCTGAGAGCGATTGTGGTGCAAAGACATCGAATGAGCACAGATGAGATGCCTCCCAACGGGTTTTAGTAAGAGGGAAGATGTTACTTTTCTCAACGCTTTTATCAACGCTCCATTTCCGTGTAAAGATCAAAGGCCGATGATGGCAGCACAACAAGCAGTCCTTGGCTGGGCATGAGTAAGGGAAATTTGCATAAGCTAATATTATCTACGATACATCTCAATGCCCTACAAGCCTTCAAATGCAAGTCACACACCCGCTATGACATGTCATGCCTGCGAAGACTAAAAATAATGCAACACAACTATTATATTTAACTTTACTCAAATGCACTTTAATTTGTCCCATCCAAATTTCCTGTTCACACACACACAAAAACTGTATTTGTCAAGGAAATTTAAACATTAAAAATAAAACCCACAATTTAAATCAATATACCCACTGGCCTACCGCATTTTGCAACCATCACATAAACTGCTGGTGATAAAAACCCTGCCAATTAGCATTATAAGAACACAGCCTTTTCCCAGTTTCGAGATTAAGTTTTGAGCTTTGATAATTATACACTCTATTTGACAAAACTTATGAAAAAAAAAAAAATATCACTAGCCCTTTGCAGAGACAAAAGTCTCACCCACACACACACACAAACTGAAATGCCACGTACAGCCAATCATTTACAGGCCAAACAATCCAGAAACTTTCAGCTTGATGCCAAGTGGGTCATCATAAGAAAAGGCCCACCTTCACATGAGTGGACACAAAACCAGAACAATAAACACTTCAAATACTTAACACAGAACAAGACTGTGCCAGTATTTTTAACCAACATACAAAAAGCAGCACACATGCGTCAGAAATTGTCCAAACAGATCAAATTAGAGGCACTGATTAATGAATTTAATACGAATTTATCACTTTAATGATAGTCAGTGTATTAAACATTTATTTCTTATACAAAACGCAACTCAAGACCTGTTTTCAGTTTTAAAAATCCACCAAATCCAGATCTCCAACCTGAAAACAAATTCATAAATCTGAACAGAATAGTGACCGCATTTTAGACTTCATGATGCACTGCATAATTTTGTGAATATAATTTTAATGCAAATATAATGTTAATATATTACATAATCACAATACAGGAAGTAAAAAATTACTTAATGACTGACTAACCTCCTCTTTAAAATGACAACCTGTTTTAGCACTTAAAATCATAACTTGCAAGCAGAGAGAAACCACTCAAATAAATGTCCATAAAATGAAGTGAGATGGAGCTGATGATCAACAGAAAACAAGCGGAGACAAAAATGTGAAGCTGCTTAACCTTTCTCTAATGATTTCTACAGACTGCAACCTCTGCGCAGAACAAACCATGATAAAACATTAGCACTACAGCTAAGACACAATCACAGCCCAACTCAAGTGGGAACGGGTGGAAGGACAGGAGCGTCCCGTCTCAAGGTCAGAAAACACTAGAGTGCCTCTCTGTATCACACACAGTGCTTGGGGATTTTCTCAACATATGTGAAAAGCTTGATCACCAAAACTCTCTCTCATTAAAAAAAAGCCATAATTATCACTGTTGTTATTATTCATCAAAATAATAATTGTACACATTTTTATATATATATATATATATATATATATATATATATATATATATATATATATATATATATATATATATATATATATATATATATATATATATATATATATATATATATATATGATTTTTAATTGCACTACTTTATTACATATTAAATTTAAATAAAATAGGATACTTCTATCGCTACTGAAATTTAGGTATTATAAATCAAGTGCATTTTCAGGCTGGACTCTCATCTACATCACTGCCTTCATGACGAACTCCTGCGCTTCTGACACATACACACACGCGTGCGCATGCACACACACACCCACCCACCGTGCTTTTCAGGAAATGACAGAACGAGGTGGAGGAGCAAAATGAAAACACAGGAAATCAAGCCTGCGGTGATCATTACGTAGGTAACACGCAGACAGCTGAGACGAGAAGACTGAATACACACACCTGCATGCATGCAAATACCAACGACCAGAGCAACCGAACACAGTGATTCATAATAGAGTTAAGGTGGCTCTGAAAGACGTTGATTCCATCATTACAGGAAAAATAGAGGTGGTGGGGGGGTGGACTGGTAAAACTGTTGGGCACAGTCAAAAAGCAACTCATTATTAGTGCAGCCTGCATTTGTAACCATTGTAAGAGTGTGAATGTGTGTGAAGGGCAGAACGACAGGGACAGAACCGCTCTACTGCAGACATGATATGGGCGTCGTCTGGAGAACAAAGAGTTTGATGTGCTGAGAGAGAAGAGGGAGAGCGGCCCGCCCCCTTCAAGGTCACATGACTGGTAGGAGGCAGGCATGGAGCAAAATAAAGGAGAAAAGAATAGAGAATGGAAAAAGAAAGAAAAGGCATGCCAAGTTTAACACATGAACATAGTGTTTAAGCACCCTTAAAATAGCTTTTATTGTATTGTTGGGGAGTTGTATGGGGCTGAAATTAACTCATTCAACAGCATTAGGTCCATGACTAAAATGCACAAAGACAAAGTATCATTCCCTACACCGTCCTTAATCAAGTCTATTTCGGTTTTTCAACAAACTATCCACTTGTCGATTTTCAATGATTTATTTGAACTGGTTCACAAAGCATGTGTAAAATCATGAACATTACTCTCAGCACCTTCATAATCAATAAAACAGATACTATCTAAATAAGCCACGGCTCATAAACTTAGATCAACTGGCTTTTGCACAAGAGTATGTATGGCATGTGTGGATGGTGGGCCTGGTCTCTCACACAGGAAGCCTGTGCCTCCATTTTCCCAGCTCCCAGTACATTACTATAAGTCAGCAGATTTCCACAATACTGACCATACACCCAAGTATTCTCCCATATATATTTCCCCCACTACTCTGTGTGTGCTGGAGGCTGTGGTTTGCTAGATAACACTGGGAACTTGTAAATAATGCACCCGTAGTCATTTGTGTGCGCGGGGGAGGTTGTTTGTTCTTTTGTGTGAGGGTCTGATAATCACCATGTTTCCTTGTTAACCACAACACTAAACGACCGTCGCAAAGCCATTGGTTTGCTGTGCTAATGTTTAGCTTCATCAATTATGGAACATCAAAACAGTCTGTGACTATCATTATAACACTGCTGATGAACAAACATTCAATCTCCTTTTGCTTAAGCACTTTGAACTTCATGAACTTGTCAAATTGCTAAAAAAAAAGGTAGAACTCTTAACAACTCTCAGGTATTCCAACAAGAATATAATCGCCACAGGTATAACTACAGGTCAGAGTATGCCAAGATCAGCTGATCACAGCAGCACAAGTACAGACATGATAGCAACATATAACCACAAACATGTAAATGTTTCTAGTGAAGTTTAGAGAAGAGTGGAGTTTCAGTATCTGATGCAGCTTGCATGTAAACTCTTGCATGTAGAGATTTGTTGTTTTGCATAAACAGGGTGATGTTGGGCTTGCACCCACCTGAACAAACACGTCGCCTATAACCAGGTCAAGATTTATTTGTAGATAGTGACGAAGGCAATGCAGTGCTGAATTTCGTTTGCTACGGCATTTAGCAGGTCAGATTTTAAATCAAGGTACCACTGCTGAATTACTCTGTTTATAAGCTTTCAAGCTGAACTAGGGCCCTATGATTTCCACAATGCGGAAAACGTGGACGGAATCGCGGAATCCAGTCATAAAAACGTAATTCGCAGTTTAACGCGGAATGTAACGGAATTTGTCACATTTTGAATGAATTAATCAAAAGAAGGTCATTACACTTGAAAATCAAATCGTGATATGTACTAGTATCTGTAAATATTAAGCTGCAAAAGTCGATTTAAATATGAAACCTGCATGTTCTGCATGTCTCTGTTAATGAATGGCGCAGATGGGCAGTTTCATATTTTACTACACACACTGAAGCGCATGAGATGCTCGCAGTGATTTCAGCGTCTGCCATCTCACTAAATGAGTACGTAAACACATGAATAACATCTCCAGAACTGCTGTGAGAGTTACTTCATGAGCATTTGACCATTTGATTTGACTAAAACAAGCATCATATCACATACACAGAACTGTAAAGGTATTCACGGCAACCCAACAAAATAAAAGTCCAGTTTGATTAGAAGACGTGCCTATTAATATTTTTCAGTAGAATGTACATAGCCTACTACTAAAATAAAACATTATTTTTTTAAGGAATAATCACACAACATTTCTTCCATGTTTTAAATTTTAATAGTAAATCCCCTTTGTTTGCCAAAAAATAAAGTTTGCTTAATTTTCAATTATTAAAAGATAAATTAAATTAATGTTTTATGCCTTCATTTGATAACCAGAAAAATGTAAATACACAACACAGAATTTCTGAGGGAAAAAAAAAAATCATAAGGCTAAATCATAAAAAAAAAAAAAAAGATAAATTAAGTTGTTTTATGCATTCAAATAATTAGACATGCTAAAACACAGAATTTGGGAACAATAAAAAATATGGTGAGAAAAAAAAAAAAAAGACATTTCATAGGGCCCTACACATTGACTAAACCCTTTGTGTTACAAGTCTAATTCTCTAACCATTAGGCCACAACTGCCTATACAAATAGTAATTACTTTACTTAAATAATAGAAATATTATCTCTATTTAATAACAGAAATATAAAATGATGATAGTTTAAAAATGAAATTATAACTCTCAGTAGGTGGCAGCAATCATTCATTCAGTTGATTTGTTCAAACGGCTGATTCATTCAAGAATGAAGGAAGTGACTGTATTTATGAAGGAGTAATTGAATCATTGACCCACTAGATTTGTTTAAAAACTCATGTTCACTCATAAATGAAGCACAGCTGTGTTTGCTTGAAGATGCGCAGCGGCTCAGCTGTGACTTTGCTTGAAACTAATTTAGTTGTTAATAGTGTTGTGGTCAGACAATGTAAGTCACTTAATATTAACTTGTTTTTCAAACTGTTGTATTAAATCAATATCACATTTGCAAACTCCCTTAATAATCATTAAAGGTGAGCTCACAAAGTTCCATTATAATAAACAAAGCTCAAAAAAAAAAACTACTCAACTACATGCGGAAGGAAATTTTTTTTCTACTGTGATCTAGAAAAATAAGTAAATAAAATCTTAAAAATCTATGGGCATTTGCAATATTATATATTAATATTAGGGCTCGCACAATCGGCAGCCCGGTGTCCCGGAGCTATTGTGTCGTCCAGTCAGGCTGCTACACAGGATCACTGAAGAATTTACCTTTTTATCTTTAAAAGATTTCTACACATCCCTCAATTCGTGTGCTCATATTATTAATCCATTTGGCCAATATAATCCACCCAGCTGTGTTCCACTCAATCAAATTCCAGGATTCCAGTAAAACCTGTGCTTGGCCATGTTATCCAAGCTGCAAGTGTATTTATAGGTAAACAGAGCAGAAATGTAAATAGGAGCTTGTGCCAGGCAGGGAGGAGCCAGTGAATAGAGAATTCTGGATTATTCATATAAATGAGCAAGAGGAGAAAAAAAAAAAAGAGAGAGAAGAAAACAAACTGGCTAAAAAAGCAAGTATGTAGGAACGAGTGAGTATATGAAAGAGAGAGAGAGAGAGAGAGAGAGAGAGAGAGAGAGAGAGAGGGAGAGAGAGAGAGAGAGAGAGAGAGAGAGCGAGAGAGAACAAGTGTGAACCGTTATGCAATGGGTGTGGGTGCAGATTTCCAGGCTCATCAGTTCTGCCGTAAGCAGCTCCAGATGTTTGGAGATCAGGGTGGGAAAGTGACGCTTCTTCTCGGCATGTTTGAACTCCTGAATGACTGCACCATCAGAACAAAACGGCCTTGCGTCATACTAGCTTAAGAGATATGTGATGTGTTTCTCAAAGTGAAGACGACTTGGAGAATAGTGTGCAACACATGCAAAACAAACTGCGCAAATCTATCCACAGCTCTTAGGATGAAGTTGAGAAAATGTATTTTTTTCTGCAAATTTCACACATAATTTACTTATGACTGCTTTTCTTGGCATACTTGACCTCCTTGAATCTTGGGGCATATAACAAAAAAAAAGTGTTTAAAACATTTAAGACAAACAACAACTTTATTTTGTATCAATGCTTCAATAAAAAATCCTAAAATAATATGCATGTCATTAAACATATGCTGAACATCAGCAAACATAATTACAATCATTCTGACAAACGTCAACTAAACTATTTTTCAGTATTTTAGGAAGCATCCTGTAATTAGATGTTTGTGATAAGCAGGATTTAAGCCAAAGTATGAGCAGCTGATTATCCATGAAGTTTGTTTAAAATCAGGTCTGCACCAATTATCAAAACGAGACTTATAAACTCATTAGTGACGCATAAAAGGATGAAATGTTTTGTCAAAAATATGCGTGGGCTTGTGTTACCAGCTGCAACACAGAGCACTTAATGCACAAAGAGTGGGAAGCTGAACATTTACACCCATTATAAACAATGTTGGGGGGTCAATTACTTTAATCTCTGAACAGCTGTAACAATTGTCTATTAAGAGCAAACAACCAAATGAACCAATAATGATAATTCAACATCTAAAGCTAAAAAATTATATACATACAATATATTCGAAGCAATTGTAATAGTGGAACAGTCAGTAAATGTTTAGTCTTCGCTGCTCAATCAGACTCTTTGATTAATCAAAACACCATTAGCTTAATCTTTTAGCATCTAGGAAAAGTTTTTATTATAGCAAACCAAACAAAACTGGGACATAAACGTGCCTACCAAACGTAACATTTCTAAACACAAAACAGAATGCACATAACTGCATTATGTGCAACAAAACTGACATCATGCACTGTATCCCGTTAACTCCAGCTATACTTCCTGCTTTAAAAAAAAAAAAGGCATAATATTTTGTGTCAAACCGAGTACCGTTGTCACACGACCTCATCACAATGTATGTTCCTTTACTTTGGAAATGGATACAGTAAAATATCTTTTGGTGTAAATAAAAAAATCTATGGATATTGGCAGGACAATTAAAAATGAGTCAAGATCAAGATACTGAAAAACATTTAGGTTCAAGAAAATGACTTAGAGGCACAGTGTAATATATAGGGCTGGGCAAAAAAAAAAAATTGATTTTTCTATTAATCGTTTTTTTAAATGACGTCGATTCGATATTGATTCTCAAAAGCCGCGAATCTATCTTTTCCGGTATTCATTACAGCAAATATTTAAAAGAAGATCTGATTAATGTGAATCTATTCATTAGTCTTCTCCACTTGATGTCCCCCTCTTATTTACCTTGTGCAATGTTACAACAGAAAGCCTGTCACTCATTCAGTGCTTATCATGGCTGAGATACTGTTGACAAAAACCAAGAACAAAGCAATATGTGCGATTCGCAATGCTCAGGTAAAATTCTATAGTAATACTAAAAATCTGCAGAAGAATTTGACATCACACGTAAAGGCACCATAATTTCCGCAATGAATGAATGGTGCAACGCACTGTTTTGTTTACACAAGCGCGGGCGATGTTTTCAGCTTCTGTCATCTCACTATGATGATATGAAAACACACATTTCATCCCTAGCTGCTCTGAGAGTCACTTCATTAGCATTTTACCATTTAATCTGACAAAACTACCATCAAATTACATACACAGCAGCTGCAAGTTTCTAACGGCAACCCGTCAAAATAAGTCTAGTTTCACGTGAAGAAATTGTCAAAAATATATTGCTATTAAGCAGTCTTAAGACTCAATGTAACAACAATGCTACTACTACTACTACTACTAATAAATAGTGGTCGACCGATATTAGTTTTTTGACAGCCGATGCTGATATCTTGGATAGAAGAAAGCAGGGGGCCGGTTGTAGATTTATTTTTTTTTTTTTTTTTTTTTTTTTTATTTATTTGATTTGATTTGATTTTGGTTTGGATTATAAATGTGTACAATACACAAATTTATACTTTAGATGACAAAGTATTTTTCACAAATAAATATTTAACAAAAATATAATAAAAAAGTAAACACTGTAACCAACAGGGCACTCAGCATTCTGGGAAGTTTGTGTGCATTGTGAATCATATTTTTCAAATACAGCCAGGTTACACTCATTTTACATACAGCACACAGAGAAAATGACATGAATATGGCAGTGGGGAAATGCATAAAGGGCAGCATAATTTGAAATTACGAGTTTAAAGTTTAAAGCATTCAATTCACACAGATTGACCTTCACACAGAGAACATGCGATCATGCTGAATAAAAATGCAGTGTTGAAATGATTTAAGAGATGGATTCGACTAAGTTTGCAAGGTTTGTGAAAATAAATGTTCATTAATCATATAAAGATTTGTTTAAATTATATAAATGCATATTCGCTTAATGCTGGCGGCAAACAAGAAAGTATTATAATGTTTGCCTTTCTATTACTAATAATATAAAAGCAAATGTTATAATACTTTTTGTATACATTAATTCCTTTGTTTAACCGTTCTATCTGATTATCAGACAGGCGTCTATCCATATTAGACAGAACTGTTAACAATAGGGAGAATGTGAGCTGTGCGCACTCAGGCGCTGCCTTTCTCAGCGCTGTCAAAATAAAAGTCTAGAAAAACATTGGCCAAGCAGAAAAACGTATCAGCCAATGCCGATATTTGAAAAATGGCAAATATCGGCTGATAAATCTGTCGACCACTAATAATAAATATTAATAAATCTTTATTTTTAAAGGAATAATCACGTTTTCTTTTTAATTTGAACAGTAAACCTCTTGTGTGCAGCACTTTGTTTGCCAAAAAATAAAAGGGTTTTAAATTTGATTAGGATAAATTAAGTTGTTTTATGCCTTCATCTGATTACCAGAAAAATTAAGAAGAACATTTTATATGGCCTTATTATTGTTTAAAAAAAGGACCCTATACAAAAAAAAAAAAGATTTAAAATACAGGCCTGTGGCTCTTAATTTCTTTGTATAAATTCACCATCTGTAAAATGATGTTTGCGGTTCATTTTTAGAAATATCAATAGCATTTGTATTAAAACTATATTCACTGAATGTAATAATAAAAAAAAAATAATCAAGAATCGAATTGAGAGCTTGTGAATCGAAATCAAATCGAATCAAGACATGGGAATCGATACCCAGCTTTAGTAAAATACTACAAACACTGGACCAAAAATGCTATTGTTTATAAAACAACAACAACAAAAACACCATTCTGACCATAATCACTGTCTGCTTGAAATCTGTTTGCTGCCCTGTATGCCCTGATGTAGCCATAAGTGCAGTTTAATCAGTACACTGGTAATGTGTGAGTGCTTCAAGGAAAGTATAGGCAGTACGTCTTGTCGACTATGACGCATACAAAAATAAAGGCTAAAATAGGACTAGAAATTTTTTTTTAAAAATTGTTCAGAAGGGGTAACTAGCTGCCCAACAACCAGGATGCAATTCTTAAATAACTAAATGATGCACCTTTGCCTTGCCGTTCTTTAGTGTGGTAAGAGGTAAACCCCTCTCCTCAAAGTTAAGCCCTGCTGGTTTTGCCATCAAAGCAGCACTTTTGTACAAATTCAGACAATAGACAATCACCGTCAAACATCAAATCACCTGCTGTGAGTAATGTTCCTGTTAAAGGAGTGCTTCAAAAGTCACAGTAGAAAAAAAACGATCAACAAACTGTAGGATGCTGTACACTAGATATTTTACACCCTAAAGATTTCAAATGTTAGTAATGAACTCTTAAAGGTGGTGTGAGGATTGCCATGTGTGTCAATACACTTAAGATACATCAAAGCACATTCTGCAGGTCTGCCTTTAGCATCCATGACACTGCCTAACTATACAGTGCTACCTGAACACTGACAAATCAATTATGAATGTTTGTAGTTATGCACATCAGTCAGGGCTCCAAACTGCGACTAAAACAGTCGCATTTGCGACCATAAATATTAATTTGAGAGTGACGTTTTTGCTGAGGTCGCCACTGGCGACTACCCGCCGAAAGCTCCTCAGGATTTAACTGCTAAAAAAGTTTTCTTAGGCGGTTGATTTGCTTCATTCTAGCAGCGCCCCGTCTGTGATAAAATGAACTCGGGCCGAAGGTTAATACACACAACTACACCGAGTGTGGACCTGCCGCGTGTACAACAGCTTTCAGCCGAGATCGGCCCATAGAGAAAAAGCCGTCTGTCAGCCAGAAGTGTTTTGTAGAGTCGGTGTGGCTCTGGTCCGTTATCTTCTCACCGATGCCGAGACTGAACCGACAGAGACGCATTTCAGCCAGAATCAGCCCGAGTGTTATTGCTATCTGGGTATATATTTACATGTTATAACTTAAACATTTGAATGTAATGCCTTTTTTCCTAATTGTTTTGTGATCAAATCTTTTGTTATGTTCACGTATTAAACTGAGACGATGCACATTAAAGTTTTAGTGGAAAAAGAGAGTTTCAGACAGTCCTCATCTCTGCCGCACATCAGTGCTGATGCACACAGTCTGATAAACGCAGCTCCGCTGTGCAGCGAGAGAGAAATGACGGAGACGTAAGAAGCGAAAGTGCAGAAAATACAGCGTCTATTTCGTGCACAACTTGAACAAACTAGAACAGGTAAAGCTGTCAGCTGTGTGGATATTGGCAATATCGTTAACCATTCTTGTTTATAATAATTACTAATATGGCTTCTTCTAAACAAGATCTTGGTCTGTGTTCTTTTAACGCGTGAACTTCATTATTTGAAGTGCAACTGACGTCCAGTAATCGCAAAAAGCTCTGTGCTTTGTAACTTTTTAATAAAAAGTACCAGCTTAAAAATTATTCTGATTTCATAACGAAATTCAAACAATACAGTTCTGGCGCTCCTTAATGGGGCAGGCGCGGTCGCTTTAGTGCCTCAGTTCAAGGGCAAGTGAACCCATTTAATATTTCTCTTTACTAATATAGTACATAGTGAACATGAATTAACATCAAAAGGTAGGCTATTTTATAAGAGAGCCTACAGTACAACTTACTGAAATGTCTCATGTAGGAGGAGCCCAAGCTACACTCAGTGGCCAAGTGATGCTTACGCTCCATGATACTGGTACAGACTCTGTGTAATGAACAATTCTTTGTGACTGTAGATTTCAAGCTGGAAAAGACATTTAGTTCCCACTTTAGGTGAACCTTAGTTCCCAGGTCATCTACAAGATGGATTAAAATGCTGATAAAGTCAAGAAAAGATGAGAAACACATAACAGTATGATTGAAATGTAAATAAATAATAATAATCGTAAAATAAATAAAACACGTTTATTCTGTGGCACCTAAAAAAATGATTTGGCTCCTAAGTTTTTTTCTTATAGGAGCCAATGGCTCCTTACTCGATTTTTTTGTTTGGAGCCCTGTCAGTGTTTCCCACAGACTTACACTCTATGTGTGCCGGCACTTCCCCTGGAGGAAATATATGTGACCCTGTCTGTGAAATCCAGGCTAAAGTCTCAAAATATAATTATGAGATAACAAGTATCAAATTTGATTTCAACTTTTGATTTTACTATGATTTAAATCTTTGACATGACCTAAGTCAATATTAAAGATATAAATGTTATAAGTAAAAATCACAAAAAATAAATAAATAAAACCCTTTCACAGGCAGGGACATATATATTTGTAAATTTAAAACAGCAGAACGGCTTTTTGAAAGTGCACATTCATTCTCTGCCAGTAGGAGGCACTTTTGGAGCGGCAGAAATAGTGGTTTCTCCGGTAACAGCTGTAATCAAATCAGCCCTACACTACTTTATCAGGCATTATAGGAAACATTAAATGAAAATGACATCAAAACTTTTCTAAAGACAATCGGTTCCCTTCAAAAAAAGATATATTTATAGAAAAACACCCGTGCTGTGTTTTGATTTTGAAACGTGAAGTGCTCATGTTTATTCAACAAAGTCAAAGCCTTTTGGAAAATATATTTGTGGTGGTCAGTGTTGATATTGTGGCGGGCTGCCACAAAAAAAATCAATGTATGGGAAACCCTGCACATCCCTAGTAATCACGTACATGAAATAAACACTACAAAACAGTGCCGCTGTTACCTGACAACACAACATAGTTAATTAACATTTACAGACACATAGCATGTAGCTATTAACCCAAGAAAATTTAAAAATCAATTAGACTTCTTAATGGATCCCACCACATTATAGGGTCTTCATCTGAGCCTGAAAGCTATAAAACAGTTAAAAATAAATAAATATACACACACAGAAATTAGGTTACTATCAGCGTGAGGGACAGAGAAGATTTCATTTCACACCACAGATGTGTGTGCTGATAAAGGGATATAAGGTACATATTTTTATCAGTTCAAATCAATGACCTTGGTGTTGCTAAAGCAACCAGACAAATATACAAATACATATAAATTTTATACAATATTTTTTAAACATTTAAACATTACATTTAATCTACCCCATCAGTCAATGACCATTTATGCAAACTATTCTGCAAAAACATTCCACGTCACAATGCATATGCAATGAATCGATATCACAAAGCATCAACATATCACAACTTATACTTAACTTGAAATTAAATGAGAATTTTAGAGCTTATGTACATCATGTAGACAATCAAAACAATACCTTTACACAAAACCTTAAGAAATACTTCTATAAAAGGCTAAATTATTTCCAAATATAATACACATTTCACAAAGGGAAGCTGAACAGTTAATTGATTTAAAGACACTTTGAACTTTTATGAGCTGATTTAGACACTCATTTCATTAGATAGAAAAACAAACTCCATTGCTCCAAGTTACTCGAACAGCCAGCAAAACACAACCACATGTGGCTTGAGCTTCCAACAGCTTGGAGATTGCTGGCCAATGTGAGCGTGTCGGATAAAAAGTTGTTGTGTTGGGAGTGAGAGAAGAGTGCATATATGTGTTTAGTAGTTATGAGATCCTAGTGCATGTTTGCCGATGTGTGGCAAAACTAAAATTTCACTCCACCCTTTAAGGACTGTAGAAATGAGTACACAGTGACGGTCCCATACAGCAAGGACACATTTGTGCAGAGAAATCTTATGTTCGTGCAGTGTTTTAGAAACAGCAAGAGGATCTCCTCTTGATACCAGTTCCTGGTGGAGTCAGGTTGAATCAGCCCCTAAGCTCTGGGCTGAATCAGAGCCAGAGTAGCGATCAAAAGCCAATGCTGGAAGAGAGCAGAGACTCAGTGTTTCCTCCCCAGCACAGTTCAGCAACTCAGGAATTTGTATTGTGGTCCAGACAATGTTCAAAAACAATAAGATTATCTGCAGCGCATTAGTGCTGCTTTCCGATCAAACACGCACACACTCACACACAGAACTCTTCATGAGATTAAAGTCTTTCCACAGGTATAGGACTAAGTGCTTTAAACACGTTTAGGAATACAAGTCAACTAGTCTAACACAAGCACAACCTGCTGACATAAGATATTAGAATCTAAAAAGAGACCAAGCAGAGTTATTGAAAATTTGACTTTGGCACAAAAGGTTCTAAAGTAAAAGCAGAACTACTCCAGGTTTCTGTCTGTTTTTGTCCATAAAAGAAAAAAGTCAAATGGGGTCATGTAGAGAAGACGCTGTGTTCAAGGATACCACAGAAATACAATTCAAACCTTTTGTTGTGTGCATGTCATTTTATCAAGAACTGCTTCTTTAATCTTGGCTTTTACCTTCGTTGGCTTCTAATCTTCTTAATTTGGACTAACAATCTCTCTGAACCACAACCTTTAAGTATGATTGATATGTTATGTGTACATTTTCAATTGAGTGCTCAAAATAAAGTTTTTGTGCCAATATGTGATGTATACCTAGTACAGTTTTAGTTTTCCAGGTAAAGCACAATATCACTGTCTTACTGAAGTAATTCTGATAATTCGCTGTGAACCCACTATTTCCTAAGAATGTGACGATTAATGTAGACTGAGGTTGTTCCAATTACTTGGTTTAAATATAAAGAATGTAGTGTAGTGCACAGACTTTATAATCCTAGTGAAATCGCTGTTTATTGTGCTGCACCAGCAGTTATAGGGTTAATGCGGGAGAGACGAGCGAGTTAGTTAGTTAGGCTGGAGCTCCTGTGATACTGTTCTGCTTTCTGATTAAACGTTAAGACGGAGCGTCTTTTGTCTTTCGTTCTTCAAACATTTCAGTAGACATATTTTGGTTTACAAACTGTATTGTTCCATCAGTTAGTCACATTAGCACTCGGCTAACGTACCCATCATTATTGTTTTAAGTATTCCTAGTTTAGCAGTTAAACTTTAGCTGTGGGCACAATTCGCTTGCATAAGTGTTTTTGTATTTTATGTCATTATTGTAAGAATGGATTAGAGCCCTATATTGTTGTTTTATGTAAAGGTGCTTTGTCAATGGTAGCGCTGGCTAACTGGCTCAAGGACTCCTCTCTGTGCCAATCACAACAGGCTTGGCCAGCTGACCAATCAGAGCAGAAGTAGGCTTATGGAAGGGAGGGGTTTGCTATGAACAAATAGTTTCAAAATCATTGGCAAATGACTAGTATAAAATGTATATTCTGAGGAAATTACAATGTTTTCTGACCTTGGATGCATTTAAACCTGTTGTACGGGACTCCAACACCATATTATGACACTTTAAAATACCATATGACCTGCTCTTTAAAGTGTAAGTATTAAACATGCAGCCGACTGTCATTAAAGGGATGGTTCACCCTAAAATTATTTTCTGTTATTATTTACTTACGTGTCCCAAATCTGTATTAATTTCTTTCTTGTACTGAACACATAAGATGATATTTTGAAGAAGGTGGGTAACCAAAGAGTTGCTGGTCCACATTGAATTTGATAATAGGAAATAAATACTAAGTCACTGTGGACCAGCAGCTGTCTGGCTTTCGACGTTCTTCAAAATAGCATTTATGTTCAGCAGAAGAAACTCATTCAGGTTTAAAACTAATTTTGAGCGAGTAAATGATGGCATAAAAACAACAAAACAAAAAGAAAAATCACTCACTACTCTTAACTGAAAAACTTTAATACAGTTGCTTTGATAGGAATCAATCTATAGTGTTTTATTTTTATATTTGTTCATTCAATTTCTTGAATGCTTCTGTTTAATGCACCTTAAAATAAAGCACTGTTATTTTATTTGTATAACGTTTGTATTTATAATGTGTATCTTTGTTCTTATTTTTTAATAATACAGATAAAATAATGACAAAGATTTTTATCTTTGCCCACTTTGACCTAAATATCTGCTATTCTTTTTTTTTTTTTAGAATTGGTTACCTTGTAAGACTTTGTCTTTATAATATGGAAATACTATAATACGGAAATAAGCTGTAATGCCCAGATAACTTGCAAAATATTAAAAACCAACATGACAAAGAATCGTGATAAAATAATGAATCGTGATATTTCTTATAAATATTGTGTTGTGATATTTTTGCCATATCGCCCACCCCTACATGTATACTAAAGAAATATTATCTAATGTTCAAAAGTTTGGGCTCAGTAAGCTTTTTAAAAACAAACACTTTTATTCAGTGATGATGTATTAAATAAATAAATAATTAACAGTAACTTTCATTACAAAAGATTTTTACTTCAAAGAACGCTGTTTTTTTAAACTTCATACTCAAAGAATCCTAAGAAATGTGTCACAATATTACACTGTTCCTTATTCAAAAGGTGTTCAAAAAAAAAAAAAAAAAAAAAAAATGTGTCATTGTGAAATTAAAACTGACCCATGTTGTATGCGATGCTATGTGCGATATTAACCTGCACTGTCTGTCACAAAAAAGTAAGGGAAAGCAACAACAATATTTCTAATGCAAATAATGCCAAATACTCCATGACCGGTAAGAAAAATTAACGGCCATTCAACTGCCACCTAGTCAGTGTGGCAGAAAAGTCATTTGGACCCTGACTTGATTATCCCTCAGTGCTGCCAACATTTTCTTTTTAATCCTTCTAATGAACAAATTCTTAAAAAATAATCCGTAATCCAGAGAGCTTGTTCTTTGGCCAGTAGTGACTGTATCTGCCCAACAGCTGCCTGACACGTTAATACAAGATCCAGTTGTTTATGTCTCCAAATCTGAAAAAAATAATCAAGGCCAAGTTGTAAAAAGTTGGTTGTTTATGTACTGCCACATCTATAAACTGCTTGCTTGTTTGCGAGAGGCTCCATACATATATTGGACCTAAAAGCAGTAAATGAGCACCATTATTTGTGCTGTTGCTTCTAGGTTCTGGCACTGTTAATTTGACCACCTTGTAATAAGAGATAAAACCGAAAGGACTTTAGCAATTATCTACTGCCAAACAATGTGCCGCAAAACGTCATCTGATTGGTGGAGAGTGGGGAAGTTGACGAGGTGGTTAAATGATTTAACAATTGTGATGAGTCATACTAACAAACCACCAAGCGTGACATAGATTCATTAGACGTGATCCACACCAGCACAAAGACACAGACAAACCCTCGGGAAAGGGTATGTGACCTGAGCCACAGATATGATGGCTCGCATATTTCATTACAGAACAAAAACAGGCCTAAGAAAGATGCAACACATTGGGCGGTTTAATTCAGTCACTGTGCCACACACATTCACAGAGGCACACAAACACACACACACCCTTCACAGAGGAGTCTTTTCATTCTGGGCCAAGCACTGCGGGCGCTGCCAGGTACAGATGATAGTGAGCCATACAGACAAAAAGAGGGAAAGAAACCTCCGCTGTAGGTATAACTCTACCTTATCAGGGAAAAAATATATATATATACCTCAAACTTTTGACTTTTTAGCCACATTTTTGAGGCAGTTACATGCTAGTGTACTTCTAAAAGTAGACAAAAAGTAACTTTAATCATACATGCACATTAAAAACGTACAGTCTTTAACTTCTGGGGAAAGAAATATTGAAAATACCCCATCAACCAACTAGAAAGCAGTTATTATAAAAATCATATAATCAGAAAATCACATTATTGTAGTTTTATTTTCAATATTAATATTAGGAATAACTATAAACAACTTTTTTTGTTTATTATCAGTAATATTACATTAATTATTGTTATTATTATTATTATTATTATTATTATATCTTTGTTGAAAACCCTTTAATATGTTCTTAAAGTTTAATTAGGCCTGTCACGATAACTTTGTTGTGCGATATTGCCCCAGAAATAATTGCGATAATCAATATTGTTATTTTAAAGGGGTCATATGATGCGATTTCAAGTTTTCCTTTCTCTCTGGAGTGCTACAAGCTGTTCGTGAACAGATAAGATCCCTAGAGTTGCAAAGACTAAAGTTTGCCGGCTGTGGAGTTTTGAGCAGTGTAAAGTAGCGCTTGTTGTTTGTCGTTCCTTCGATCACAAATGCAGACATGGTTTTATGTTAACACGGCGCGATGAAACGCAACGCGTAAAAAGACAGTACAAGTCATTATAATCAGTAATTATGTCCCCACTGGATGCAACAAATGGCTCGTTTGTAATGGGTTTTATTGTTTTCTGATCGAGATATGGCATCACAGTATGGCAAGGGGCGTAAAATTTCTGTCACACGCTTGAAGTATTCGGCCAATCACAACACACTGGATAGCTGGCCAATCAGAGCAACCTCGCTTTTCAGACTGATGAGCTTTGTAAAAATCTACACGTTTCAGAAGGCGGGGCATAGGGGAGCAACAATAATGTACAGTATGTGAAAAAATAATGTTTTTTGAACCTTAAACGGCATAAACATTTCATTACACCAAATACACAAAATAATGTTCTTTTTAGCAACATCATATGACCCCTTTAAAACCATTTTATGCTACTGAACAAATAATTATAATATAAAAGCATAATAATGCAAGAAGGCCTACACACTTTCAAATTACAACAAACTTAATTCTTAAGAATATTTAGATCATGGAAATTAAGTATCAAAATATTAGATACATTTATAAACAAATTAACAAAAATAAACATTTTCTAATAAATAGTGCTAAGTAACAAGTAGAAAAAAGAAAAATTCACAAAGAACTTGTATGGAGATTTTTCCATATTTGGTGCACACTATTGCTGAAAAACGCAATCCCTACTTCTCAGTCAGATGTTATTTCATGTGAAGTGATTTCATGTGGTCTTTAAAAATGGTTCAAAAGGCAGCACAGGCTCAATTTAACCACACTTCCACCTCACGAACTATCAAACATACATTTTTCAGTGCAGCAGTCTTTTATACTAAGTGCAGGGTTTAGTACTACCCCACTTTCGACTGCAACAAAAACTGCAGCTCTGAAACGTCGTGGACATGAGCACAGAATGAGCACCAGACAGCCGGAGCATGGTAGACATCTGACGGTGGAAAGTGGAAGGGGAAAAAATGGGGGGGGGGGGGCACCTGTACATGGTTTCCACGGAGATACTCTGCCATCACCCATAAGACACAAGAGATGGTGGGCTGCTGTATCCCGCAGTCCAAAGGGCAACAGGGCAGATGGAAAAAGCTGCTGGCAGTTTCAAAGCAGCGCTGATGTTTAAAAGGATGGCCTTACATATTCATCTGAGAGCTGATTTACCATGCATACTCAAGCAGAGAGATCCGGTGCATAAGCAGTGGGTAAGAGCAAAGTAAATCATTTGCAATTAGCTTTGGGATGGAAGTTAGGATCGATCTATCGGTCTGTCTGTCTACATGTACATGCAATGGAGTGAAATAGATGACATTTTAGCTTTTTACTAACCCTCATGTCATTCCCTCCGTGTAATGCTACATTATTTTTAATGACTATTCTAGCCATTCCTTAAATAATTCACAGTAATTGAGGGCAAGGGTCATCAAAATTACGAAAAAATAAATACATACATAAAAGTAGTCCATACGACTTATGCACTTTATTCAAAGATTTCTAAAGTCATATGATAGTTTGGCCTGAGGACCAGGAAACATTTTTTCATCTTGGTTTACTTAACATCTTGACATCTGAGTCACCTTTTTGTTAATGTATAATTTCTCAAATTATGCTTTTTTTTTTCTTTTTTATGATGATATCAATGATACAGTTCTTAAAATCTGAATAAAGCACAGACTGGACTAAACTGGTTCTCAAGTTTAACTCACTGACTCAAAGATCCGGTCACAGCAATTAACGGTCACTGGAAAGAAGGTATTTAGCCATAAACATTGTGGTCTGTTCATCTCACAAAGCCAAAGCTTTAAAAGACATCAGCCTCTGCAGTTCATAAAGCAGGTTTATATTTTACTCATATCGATAAATGACAACATTAGCTGAACAGAGCAGAGCAGAGGCAACAGCGCACAGCTGGGTCTGCCCTTTAAAAACCAGTCAGTCTTTCTCTACTGCAGGCTACAAACACTCAAAACCTGTTGAGATCCTCAACATTTCTTGGGTCCAACCGGTCGGTGGCTATAGTGACGAACGACACACACTCACCCTGCAGTTAGGGGTGTGCGACACATGACTGTCTGTCTCATTGTCTGTGTTTTGCTCTCTGAGAGATTGTTGTTCTCTCGTACTGTGTGTACCGGAAACCACAGTGCCACAATTTAAGATCTTGCATTTCCTGTACTCACTAATGTGGGACACTCGGCATAAATTCAAAATGGTTGGTGACAACTTCAACTCTACTATGCCACTTCTGTGATTTGGTAAAATGTGATTTGAGTTTGTGAAAACCATAGAATACAGTACAGTAGAACAGAACAGAATCTCGAATTACAATGTTGCTTTTAGTCCATTTCTGAGGTTAGCTATAAAATTGTCTTTTTCTTCAAAACAGACAGAAAATATTGATATTCACCTTGTGTCCAATAAAACACTCTTTAGAATGAGAATGCCACCTCTCTCTAGTACCACGAGACTCTGACTAGCAATAGCAAAAAGCAAATCAAATGCATGCTACCGGCCTGGATATATTGATTAATAGGTCAATACAATTCTATCAACCATGCAAACAGAAATACATTCACACACACATAACATGCAGACACAGAACAGGTGCAGCCACATGTCTGTGGACGGGATGCAGAGACAGGATATTTTCCTGGCAGTGCTTGAATTTCAAGTGGCAACGGTTGGATTTTAATGTGTGAAGGAGAGGGAGCAGATGGAGAGAAGGCAAAAAGAAAATATAAAGCAACAGAATACAGGAAAGGCAGCACAAAAGCTTTCACTGAAGGTGTTGAGAAAAGAGGGATATACTGAAAGTGCCACGAAAGCAGCTCCAATAAAAACTGCTTCTGTGATGCTAATCAACTGTATGTGCAATTCTGTTCCTCATCATAACTGATTGATTCTCATGAAATGGAGCACATCAAGTTGTTAGGTCTGTTTAATGGACATACTGATCTCAGAGAGGGTTGAGTGCACAGTGGAAGAATGCAGATGTTCATCTGAATAAAATGTTTTTAACATTATAATTACTCCGTTACATAAATTTGAAAAGGCCCCAGATCTGAATAAAAACCTGTTCTTGTGTCCCAATACAAACCGGCATACCTATGCCACCATTTGGTCAAGACATCATTTGGCCATTGAAACATGGCCATTTGGACATTACAACATCCATAGGAACTCAAATGTGTAAATGGAGCTTTCATGAGTTTCAAAACTCATGAAAGACAAAAGAAAATGAGGAAGAACTGAAGAGGAAACCAGAAAAAACATGCTATTAAAATTTGTATGTTCTGATGTTTGTGGGTGTTTTTTTTTTTTTTTTTTGGCCATACAATTAAAGTCAATGGGGGTCAATATTGTTTTGCAGTCAAGCAGTGTTTTATTGAATTTCATTCAATGGCAGGATCAAATGTTTCTCCTCAAGTGTATTAAACCATCATCTGTGAAGAATGGAAACAGTGCTAAAATATTTTACTCCATTCAAACAGGACCTGTGGCCAGTGGGTACAGGTGTATTAATTTGCAAAAACTGTAATCCTAACAGATTAAAGCGATGTCTCTCTTACTCGCCAACTCTATTCATAATGGCCTTGTTCTTTGCCATTTCATCCAGCAAGGACAGAAGGATACAAAACTTGTAACTAAAGAGAAAATACCAGAACAAAAACATCTAAATGTCACACATTTTGACTTGGTAAGACAAGACAAATGGGAAGGAAAAAAAAAAAAACATTATGGAAGTGAATATGGCAAACAATGAAAAACGATTCGAAAGTGGGGAAAAGCACACATACACACATACCCACAAAACTTGACAAGCCGGTTATGTGACCTAGAACGTTGACTGATAAAACCAAAAATTGCGCAGATGGGGGAACCTTGAAAACTGTAAAAGAAAAGGTGCTTGTCAAAATGATTTGAATGCATTAGATGAATAAACAGTGTTATGGTATTTAGTGAAGTGTATTTCTGATTTATTAAGGTATTTGTATACATCTCAAAAGGTGGCAAAGTCCAGACAGAGCAGTTTTTTTGTCCTTTTTTTTCTTTTTTTTTGAGGCACGCTCCTCACTTAAATCATCATTACCATTACTATTCAAAACAAGATGCAAACATCATGAAAACACAAGAGACAGAAACACTGATTAATGGTTACTGTAGAAGCAATCAAGAAATGCCCCCTGGGGCATTTAGTGATGAGCTCCAAAATAACTTCTTGTTTCATTTTAAACAATCAATCATTCAAAAAAAAAAAGTATTTTTTGAAAAAGTCATTCCAAACATGCGTGACCTTCTTTCGTGGCATACAAAAGAAAAAGGCTGAAGAATATTCTGTCTGGAAGTTTTTTTTTTTTTTTTTTTTTTAATACAATTAAAGTGAACAATAACTGGAAATGTCAAAAAACAAAATGAGAGAGAAGAGAAAAAAAAAAGAAGTTTAATTTGAATATACTATTCACTAATATTATTTACAAAACATTTTAACATCCACCCCATCTCTCTTGGTGCGTTTATGACCAGTCAGTAAAATACATTTTTCAGTGTACCAATTTAAGCAGTTCATAAAACTAAATGATTAATTCAATCACAATCTCAAGTTCAATTAACTGACTCAATTTGATTGGAACTGTTAACTTCCCACTAGAGAGAAGATTTATCAGAGTCTTGTATGGGGAAGAGACTGAAATGTTAAATCATTCGATCATATGGCTCCAAAAGACAACGTACAAGTTGCATGGACCACTACTGCATCCTACATCCCCTTTTACAACTACAGTTTTCAAAATTTGTCCTTTTGTGGTGCACAGAAATTTGGAAAGACATAAGGGTGGGTAAAAGACATGCTTCTTGAGGAGCCTTGACAGCAGAAGGCTGCATGACAGGTACAAAAGTCTGATGTGAGACCAGTACAAAGAGTCCCTTTCTTTTAAACTGGTTCTAGCTAACAGGATTATGGCACAGAAACAATGAATGCCACCAGCTGGTGCGTGCAAGTACATGAAAGCTAACTGCTAACCCATGGTGCCAGAAGGACACTAGCAAGAATGAGGCAAACTAGGTTAATCATTAGCAGTGAATGAGTGCTCTTAATCTGTATGAGTTTAGAAAAAATAAAAAAAATAAAAATAAAAAACACTTACACAACAGCAACATCAACAACATAAAATCTCAACAACATAACTGAATCCGATACAGCAATACATCCTCCTTACAGGGACTTCTCAGAAAATCAACCACCTATGAACCAAAGCAGCACAAATTAATCATTGGGTACTGCAGATTGCACTCAAGTGACCTCCCGGCTCATCAAGACACTGGCTTTAATGGCTGATTAAGCAGCAAGACAAATCAACTACCTATTAACAGAAAGGTCTTGCATGCAGTTACAACATGCACTCATGTGGTCCTCAATCCCACAATGGAATCGGTTGCATTACCAGGAAAGGTCTAAAAACCCATGAAAACAGGTGACTATGGATGTGGGGAAAGCAAACGGTGAAGAAAAAATAAGTTTCACGCTTCACTATACTCATCACATAATCTGCAAGTAAGCCTATTTGTCCTTCGCAATAGTCACGTGACTGACTCTGCTGAATGTAAGTTATCGCCCTCGTAGAGTGGTCTTAAAAAAAAGAAAAAAAATACCAGGGCATAGAGAGGGGAACTATGACGTCAGAATCCTGAAGAGTAATTCGCCGGGGGTTCCTTCAAGATTTTCCTATGGGGTTTTATAATGGGTTTTTTTCAATTAATGAGTAAAATAAAGCTTGTGGTAAACATAACTTGACAATACTTTTATGTTTTGTTCTACAGCATAAATTACACGCATCCATGCCCAAAACACAAATTTTAGGAGTTATGTCATTTTTGAAAACGTATGCTTTTAATAAGTAGCTAGATAATAACGTTTGGGCTGTAAGTGTGTGCAGTTTACATTGTAGAACAAAACATAAAAGTATCAAGTTATGTTTACCACAAGCTTTATTTTACTCATTAATTCAAAAACCCCATAGGAAAATCTTGAAGGAACCCACGGCGAATTACTCATCTGACATCATAGTTCCCCCATCCTATTGAGACACCATCTAACTACAATGACACAGCAAAAGAGACCGCATTAAAAAATTGTGAAGGAGTTGATTTTTAAATGTACACCAAGTAGAGTAAAATTAGGCAAAAGTGGGATTTATCACAGCTATACTTCTTACCCGGAGGTTAGGATGGGTGAAAACAAGCCCAATAACTGACTGAGAAAGTGTGCGTACGGGTTTAAGGAAGTGACTCACTGTCTCTCAAGAAAAATCCTTTGACATTTGAGTGTATTAAACAAGGCTCAGCCCTTGGGAAGGGAACGACTGGCTTGGTGTGTGTTAGAGAGAGTGCGGCCGTTTGTCCTGGTCTAACCAGGATGGTAATGATATTCAAGAGACGAACAAATACCTTCATTATCAAGAAAACTCATTTGTAACAAAAGCAAATCACCATTATCTCAAACTTAAGAGAACAAATCAACACTAACAAATGAACAGAGATGAACAACAGCCACTCACTGATCATTTACTATCATTCAATATCATTTGCACATCATAGATAATTACCATGCAAGAATGTAATGGTTTCATGAAACAGCTTGACCCAGCCTGCATCAGCACTTATCCTACATCAGAAATGTACCTTTAGGGTTCCCACTCTTTTTCAGTGATCGTTTTCCAAGACTTCCAAGGACTTTTCCACGACATTTTTAAATTTAATTAAAAATGGGAATAAAAGACAAGGAACACACCCTAAAGTAATATATAAAAATATTTAGTCAATAAGTTACTGAATTACTGTTAGCAAAGCTGCTTTTCACTTAACTCCAAACATTCACCACAAGACTTGGAATCATTCAAAACACTTATCTTAAGTTTACCATTGGACAGAACGATGGGAAACACAGTGTTCCCACTGTCAAAAGTCAGTAATGACATACCAGTCTTGATTTTTTCATCACTGATTCAGAGTATTTTTTTTTCTTTCTTTTTTTTTTTTTTATACAAGCAAATGGGCAGATTCCGATTATTATTCATTTCATTTTTTAAAGCAAGAGATGAGACAGAATGAAAATATGAGTACATGAACAAGATGTCCTTTGCTCTATTACAGGACAAACTCAAAGCAAATCAGAAGCACTGCATTTTAATCACTACCCAAACAAAGATGCTACATACTGCATGAGCAGTTTCTTATTTAAATTAGATGTATTTTCTAGATGTAATTTTTTAGATGTAACTTTAGCTTAGTGAAATTACGCTACATAAAATATTTGAACGAGACAAAAACAGCAGACGGGCTGACAGAGCGCAGATTCACTCTCTGACAGCAGGTGGCACTTCTGGAACAGCAGATACAGCATTTCTTTGGTTACCGCTGTAAAAAAAAATAGCAGCTCTGCACTGATAAACACTACTTCAGTATGCATTATACAGAGGAAAGAAAAATAATAATAATCACCTAACTTTTCAGTCTGTTCCAAGACAATCAGTTCCCCTCAAAGATACATATAAACCCCCATCCCTTATTCAATATTTTGGATTTTCTTCCAATATTTCACGCATCATGCACAGTGAGTTTGTGCTGCATGTTATAGTATTTCCCCCCTTTGCGTTCGTCTTTAGCATCTCTGGCCTCTGTTACCTTTTAACATTAATTGTTTCAGGCCAGTGGTAAACTGTTCATTCTTGGCGAAAGAAAAACAAAGTATTTTTTTAAAATAATTTTCCAGGACAACAAGATTTTCCAGGACACTTTACATTTTCTCTAATTTACCATGTGTATTCCAGGACTGGACAATTAGCCATCAATTTTCCAGGACGCATGAGAACCCTGACCATCATACTCATTACTCCATCCTCAGACTATCTGGATTTACATTATTGGAGAAATAATTAAGGTCGGTACTCACAGAGGAATGTGGCGCTGCTCAATGTCGACCCGAGCCAGGTCATCTTCCTCTACATCAGTTTCTCCTCCTGAGCTGCTTTCTGTGGCATCGGAATCAAACGCGTATTCGGCAGACCGGAGGTTGGTGGTGCAGCTCAGGGAGAGTCGCTCCAACTCAGCCGGCATGGAGCCACTCTTCAGGAAACGTTTTAGTCCATCTCTCTCCTGAGGGGTGAGAGTCTCATCGCTGTGACGGCCCCTCGGCCGCCTGGCATCCAGAGCACCCAGTGTGCTCTTGAGTAGTCCACCCAACTGTTGTTGCACATGCCGCTCCACCTGCTTGGCCTGCACCACCTGCAGCCGTTTGCGCAATCGCCACAGCCGCGCCTCGATCTCCCCTTGTCTGCTCTGGCTGTGCTGAGTACGGTCGCTTAGCTCCGCCCCAAGGCCACCTAAAGGGTCATGGTGGGTAGCAAAGGAGAGCGCCAATGTATCTTCACTGCCTAACGCCGGACAGTCTGAAATTTTGTCTTCTGTGAAAGGTGCACTGGAGGTTGGAGATGTTGCAGGAGGTGCTCCATTACCGGGACAGTTCTGAGACTCACCTGTTGACGGCTGGCGCTGCTCTGCAGCTTCTCGTAGGGGACCGTTGCTTGTCAGTCTCATGGTAGAATTGACAACTTCAGTCTGATTTGACAAATCCTGCTCGACGGTATGTTGGCCACCATTTAAGGTCACCGCATTGTCTCGTTCAGTCGGTTTAGTCACTTTCTTTGCTATGCCGTTGACAGTGGGTAGCCCACATGGTCCACCTCCTCCACTGGCACTCATGATGCCTTTTGGCTGCTCCTCAGAGAGCTCTAAAGCCTGGTGCTTGCGTGGTATGAGGCTCGGCAGGATGTTGTGCGTCTGCAGTAGAACACCTTGCAGCTTCAGGGACTCTTTTGCCGAAGACACATCTGAACAGTGATATGAGGTAACGATGGGCTTGCAGGGGCCAGCCCCGCGAGAGGGGCGTTCCTCAGAGGCCTTGCGCTTGACGGCACCGTTACTGGACACGAGGATGTGGTTGCCGGTACCGCTTCCCTCCACGCCACTCGGTGAGAGGGTGGAGGAGGACGGAGCCAGTTTGAAGCGTATGCGGTGAGCTTCGGCCGGAGCGTCGGTCAGAGCGGGCGCCATTGCAGCCATGCAGCACTGGGAGGGGGCGGGCGAGGGGGCCTCTCCCGGTGCCGAGGCCAGCTCCACACCACCCACCTAACACTGTGCCAGGGGGCAGCCTAAAGAAATACAAGACAAATTCAAATTACGTGGTTTATCATGGATTGACTGAACAAGAAACAGTACACAAACAAACCACACTTCAAGTATAAAAGAAAGAAAACATGCAAGTAGTGATGCTCATTTCGGTTAATTTTCCTGACCAACAACCACTGCTCCTTGAATTGAAATTCTGCTGAATTCTATACGTTTGCGAAATCTCTCATTAAACCAAAGAAAGCATAGACATGATGTAAATAAGATATTAATTGTGCATTCTAAAGCATTTTTGATTATTTTTAATTAACTCCGTGAGATCGCGATATCTACAGTAAGATGAGTGACATTTCCAGTGATTATAAGGGGTGCACCCATTGCGCAATATAATCCATTCAGAATTTACATAGGCTACATTCACTCACAGATTCACTGATAACCATTTATCCGATATTGCCACTTGCCATTGTGTTATGTATACTACTGTACATCAGTTAACTAAGCGAAGGTGAAGCAGGTGCATTCTCAGTGAAATATGTCTATGCACGCTGCACTTGTCGACATGCATCTGCGAGTAAACACATACTGTATGTATAGCATTATTTTTTATTTTACCATGCAGCAAACTTAAAAACATTTGTGTGAAAGAAAAAAAAAAAAATACCAAAAAAAATATAATAAAAAAAAATAATAATAATAATTAATTAATTAATTAATTAATTAATTAATAAATAATAAATAAATAAGTTCAAGGTTTTGAAATAGTATAAAAAAAAAAAAAAAAAAAAAAAAAAAAAAAATAAATAAAAAAAAAAAAAAATATATATATATATATATAAAATTGTATTTTCAATGTACTAATGAAATGATACATACAGCAAATGCACGCAAGACACCACTAAATTACACCAGTGGCTGAAAGACATGGGAAACAAATACATTTCACATTCATGATACCGGAAACTGGTGTCGGAGCAAAAAGGTTTGGAGTAGTTTGTTCACCTATCCAGCCATATACACTAGTCCAGTGGTTCTCAACCGATTTTTTTTCAGGACCAAAATTTTATACTAATAACAATCAGCATAACACAACAAATAATTAAAATAGTAAAAATAATAATAATTATTATTTGTTATTGATCTATCTAGAAATATTTTTAGTAGCATTAAATGGTCATGAAACAATGTTAGCATCTGTTAATTTTAATTGTAGGAGAAAATGGGTTAAAAAGTGCACCTGTATTTAATGCTGTCTGGGTTGTTTTTAACCTGCCAATGCGGGAATGTAAGCTACTTTCTAGTTTCTACCAAGCAACAGATGAATTTTGAAATACATCAGAGTTTGATTGTACTTTGACGCCAACTATAAAATAATATTACCCCAACTATTAATGACTATATGATTTGTTACATTTCATTATTTACATCTAAACAGAAGTACAACCCAATTGTGGCGCATGACCCAGCAGTTGAGGACCACTGCAGAACGGTTCAGAATCAATGGGCAAAAATACAAACAGAGACAGACACAAGGACAGAGAAAGTTTCATATGGAGGCCAGGCAGACTGATATGAGCACATTTCTACATTGAGTAATTACAAAACCCAGGACTTCGGACCTACTGTTCTGTGACGTCAGGCAATGTTTATTCTCATAACAATGACAACAGACTGTGACATTCGAAGTGACTATGAATGCAGGTAGTAGTTGACAGCACCAATAACTTAATCTGGAACATAAACCAATTTATTCTGCGCTGTCAAAACCCTTTAGGTGTTACCCATTCTTATTAAATGTAACAAGCTGATGTGCCGTGCCTTAATGGATTTGCAGAATATTCTGAGAGCAGAGAAACAAAATTAATTCGCAAAGCAACAGGGGTCAAACCTGAAATGTCACCATGTCTTGTGAGATAGCCATTGCAATATATTAAATGCGAAAAAGAAAAGATAGTTAAACCTAGGGCTGTGATGGTATGGGATTTGTTGTTACCGCACTAAAGCACCAAATCACGCGATTTGGCAGTTAAACGGTTAATTTGGTGGTTAATTTTTCAAAGCGAAAACAAAACAAAATAGCCTATTGCATCTAGGGATGTGCACGAATAGTGAATCTGAATTTGGAAAGGCACAGCAAATGAACAACGTGTTCTATCGAAGCCCTAAAGGGAATAAATCCAAAAATGGGAGGAAAAAATATATTTCAATGCTTTGTCAAGTATATCGTTAGATAATTGTATTGTATGTAAATTGCGGGCATCAGGAAGCCTCTATTAATATGTGGGGCACTTTCATTTTCGAGATTCACGATCACAAATACTCTGTGTATACTACGGAGTGCCAGTACTTAAAACATATCACAAAATTAGATTTTTGTCAGTGGTGCTCAGGATCTGCAAATCATTCACCATTGTCCTATCAGTCATCTCTTCTTACTTATGTGGTAATTAAAATTGTATGTACTGTAATGTTACATGCTACCGCTAGCAAGCGGCTAACCACGTCCCTTTATTAGTGGCTCCGTGGAACACATTATTCATTTTCCTGTGCCAAATTCAGATTCACCAATCGGGCACATCCCTAACTGCATCGTCACCTAAATAATTGGGCAAAACAATGCTCTGAATTTCTGCTGCCCATTTACATGATCAAGATAAGATAGCCTAATATAAGACATTATTGATCCCGAGCTGGAGAAATTCGCTTGCTACAGCCGTGCAGTGATGACCTCAACACCACTATCGGCATCTCATTACTGCGGTTTTGCGGTTAATCGTTACAGCCCTAGTTAAACCATCTCCCCTCAAAATGAAAACAGAAACTTTGAAAAAATTGTCAATCCAAAATTTTACGTGCAGATGACAAAACACCAGTCACTATTTTCCATGCAGTTTCAATTTAACTGAGCTTTTACACTTTAAAAAGGACGCACAAGAATAACGAAAAATTTGATGAAACATTCAAACCAGATTGGTGAAATGGAGGGGAAAAAAAATATATAATAGAAAGATAATTTTTGGAAGATATACATTTTTTACAGAAAGATTATTTTTGGATGAACGATTCCTTAAAGGTGCTAGCAAACTGGGGGGCCAGAACTGCTTCCATGTACGACAGATAACGGAAGTGAGAGAAAAGTGTTTATAACATCTGAAATATGGGTATTTTTCTTACAAAAACGCATGTATTCACTACAGGACTGTTCAACTGCAACACCTGCTGACCGCAATGATAGAGCTTGGAATAGCCAGGACAATTTTTAATAACTCCAACTGGATTTGTCTGAAAGAAGAAAGTCATACACCTAAGATGACTCGAGGGTAAGTAAAATACACTCTTATTTTCACTTTGGGGTGAACTAACCCTTTAAATTAATCACAATTATATAATGAAAGCCATAAAAAACAGACAATCGCCAAATTTCATAATTGTGACAGGCCTAATTGAAATATTGTATACTTTATTATAATGAAAATTATAATAAGAATTATAATAAAAACTCAGATAAACCCTATATTGTTGTAGTCCTGTGTTTATTAGTCACGCTGAATCAATGAAAACAGTTAAATCTTCTGTTTAGGATTTCCTGGATTTCTTTTGCAGGGCGTATTTGCTGTTTCTCTGGCCTTCGAATGGAGATCTACTACCGATCATAGAATCGTGCTTCACTGACAAGATGCTCATGACAGTAGCAGCTTTTTGATCAGCAGATTGCGATTTCATTGCGATTTATCGTGCAGCCCTACCATGTTCCACCACTGACATGTCAATCAGTGCGGTGGTACTGCAGCTCATGTGACCTTTACCAGTACAAGATAACTGATCTTCAAGATATTCTAGGAACAAAAAATAAATAAACTGTCAGCCACATCCGATTGTGTCAGAATAGCATGAGACTGTCTTTGTGAGCTCTATGTTTGCATCCAAACTTCCCTGGGTGGGGTGAAGCCTTGTCACAAAGCCCCTTTTATCCTTTTAAGGAACTACTAGTCAGAACAATATTAAATTTTTTTCTTCAGGGCTGCATTCCACGAAAACACTGGAACCACACCTACAAGAGCAGCGATATCCTACAAATAAGTGGTTGAATTTGTTTTTTTATTTTAAATGGCATATGCAGATATAAACACACTGAAAAATTCCTCTGATCACTGACAAAAGAGTTAAGGTGCTGAGAAAAACCAGGGTAACAGGAAAAAAACAGATCAGGTTTTGTATAAACATTTTAAGACTTTGCACTACCTTAAATGTTGACGACTTTATCATAATTAGTGTAAAATTATGTCTGTAAACAAGCTCACTGCCAGTAGACTTAAAATGGACTAAAATCAGCAGACTAAATCAACCTAACCAATATATCACGCCATCACTAATTAAGTCAAAGAATATGTAGAAGTCTGTGATGTTTTGGAACACTCGATACAGAAGACGACTGAAACACACAAAATTTAAACACACAGGCTCAATTCAATGTGTCTAAGAATACAGCTGGGTGGTATGGTGGTATCGTTACCACGGTATAAAATGTAAACCCAAAACAGATTTGTTTATTCCGTGTATACCACAAAATGTAAATAAGTGGGCGTGGTTAACTGAGATGCTGCCATTTGTCAAAGAAACATGGAGAAATACGGACGAACAGAACAGGAGGATCTACAAAGGATTACATTTTTTAACGTGTTGTTAATAACGTGAAACAAATGTGCAGCAGTCAACCACGAGAGCAGTGCAGCACCCGGACAGTTTAGAGGTGCCCATAGGCTCACAGCGGAGGAAGCATTATGTATCATACATTAAAGACTCAATTAATAGAAATAGCCTTAAATGATGTATAGTAATCAGCATCATTCTGCCTCTGGTGTACAGTTCATTTTTACTAGGGATGCACTGAATGTTCAGCAACCAAAATTATTCGGTCAAAAAGAATAAAAGACAGAATAAATTGTACCGAACAATGACGTGATGTGATCAAATAGCAACCGGCATAGAGTGAGAGGCGCACTCTCTTTATAATGTAGCACACGTCAGCAGTGTGGAAGCATTTAAAACGGTCTGAGAAAGACGCAGAAATCATTACAAGCACAGACAGAGAGAGACTGTTAAGGACTACATCGCATGTCTTCGATGAGAAGAGGAAGTGGTGATTGTTGCTGGTTACTGATGACTGAAATCGTGAAATGGCCTTAAACAAGTCAACTCACTCTAGAGATGCACAGACGCGCGTTCAGGAAACTTCCATCTCTCTCTCCATCTCTCGATTTGGCAATATTTGAGAAAAGGGTTTAACGATTTCTAATTATTGGGGGGACTAACCGCCCTCAGTGTCTATGGTGGTTATCGCCCTGATCAGACAAACATATGTGTTATGGCACAATCTTGCAGTCTGTAAGTTAATGATATGAGCTAACTTTAGCGATTTTATTTTGGCAAACATTTCTTTGTATATCACGACTGTAAATATGAACTCACGATTGAATGTAACAAAACAAATTATTACTTTCCATTAATATATTTAACAGTGCCAAAAATGCTCACATTTATGTGTCTTTTTGTTCGTTTGGGCAGCCATGTTGCCACTGTAGCTGGTTCATGCTGAGATAATTCATACCCTTCGTTTGAAGTGTGATCCTGAAAAATCTTAATTTGAAGGGCTATCTGGCCCTTCCCTTTACCCCTACCCCTCCAACCAAAAGAGAATCGAGACACAGGAAAAGGGAAGGGCTAAGGGGTAGAAATGGGTAGAAATGGGATTGGGCCTTAAGCGATCACATGTTAATGATGTTGAAGACACGTACGCACACGTAGCCAGTGAGAGGCGAATATGAGCAGCTGAGTGCGTGTCCGTCTTCAGCAAACTGGAGTCAAATAATGACGCGGTTCTAAGGTGTGTTTAATTTAAACTACTTAGAACTAACAGTAGCTGATGTTCAGTTTGCATACTGCTGCTCTCCTTGTAGTCACTACTGAACTCTTCCCTCTTTTGATTAAAGCTCCTGGTGAAGGTTTGCCAGTTATCACAATAATAGCAAAACAAGTCCATTAATAATGCAGTGTAATAAGCAGATACCAGGGAACAAAAGTAAACAATATAACGAGTATTAATAGTATCCTGCAAAATGAAAAGGAAGAATATTTCAAAATAAAATATTTAGATATTATAAACTGGATTGAAGTAAAACAATAACGAGATTTAAAAATAATTCAGAAACCCCTTATTTAAAGTTTAATTGCACCTACAAGTAGCATTTAATATAAATGTTCAGTGTATTTTTACTAAAATAATTAAAAACAAACAAGGTGAAGTCCTTTTCATTCCTAAACTATTTGAGTTCATTTATTATATAAAGCCCTTTTTTTTTTTTATCAATTTTTAGAATATCTACGTATCTGAATAACTATATTGTGAAATATATCATTACCATGAAATATTTGGTCATTTGTCATACTGTGAAACAGAATACAGAAAACACACCCTAAAACTAATGAGTTAGGGTGTATATAAAATGGTGTTCCTAACTTTAGACCGTTTCTAGGGATGGTGATCGGCTGATACAGATGCAGATTCTAATGCAAGGCAAGCTTTATATAACATATGCAATAATGTTATAAATAATCACAGAAATTATTCATTATACAGTGAACAGTGGGTTTATGCATAACATTATGTATATCAGGATACTTAATATAAGACAAAAATAAATAAACAAAATGGAGCAGTCCATTAACATTTAATCTCCTTAAAAAAAATTTAAAAGTCTGATGTAACTTAAACATTGTCCAATACAAGTCTGAGCAGGACAAAATTAATAATAAAACATTTAGACTCTTAAAATAACTAATTGGAGTAGTTTGATGCAACTCATGACGTAGGTTTAATTTAACATTGGTCAAAATAAATAGAAACATTTAAACTCCAACATGGAGAAGTCTAATGTAACTCATAAGGTTTAATACTGTTCAATATAAGACTGAAGAGGAAAAAAGAAATAGAAACATTTAAACTACTGAAAGAACAAAACGAAGTAGTTTGATCACGGTTATATCCACGGGCGCTGCGGATAATCCACTGGTTGGGTAATAAAAAAAAAAATGCAATCTGATTATTTGTGGGTGAATAAAATAAATCATAAATGATGCAAATATTAACTAATTTTTTTTTAAATACATTTTTTCCATCAAGTAGTCGATTTAATTTGTGTGTGTTCACCTGATCGGAAAGTTGCAGTGACAGAAATGGTGACATTCTTGATAAAGTTTGAAAGGAGTAAAGCCTGTGTTAATGCTATCGAGTAGGCTAATATGGCCAAAGAAGATATTTTGTTTTATAAATAAATGTTAATTTAAAAGCAGCCCATGATCAGCTTAACTATTGTTACCGATACCCCTTACGGCTCCAACAAGGTTTTGTTCTGTCCTCCACACTGTGACAACTCACAAAAGACTTTAAGCCAAGCAGCACGGAGACCCGCTTCAGAAATGTGCCACGGCTGGCCGGTATAAACACAAGCATTGACTAGAGCGGCAGCGATCAGCTCAGGTTCTCGTGGAGCCGTAACTAGCCGCAGATGCATGCAGTGAGGCGCAGATCAGCTCTAACATCACTGAATCTGCTGTTAAAAATGAACCATCCATTCATCACATCATCATGCCAAACATACGACAAATAGCGAATTTTTCATTGTTTCTTGAAACGTCATAGCATTTCCACACCGGCGAAGACATGACCCCATGCATGATGTGTGTTGTCTGTGGCTGAAGTTATTAAATTGAGATCAGTTCGTGAGATCGACCAAGTGTAGTGAGTACCGATTGAGTCATAAGATGTGATTATCGGCCGATACCGATCTTATTGTGTCATATATATATATATATATATATATATATATATATATATATATATATATATATATATATAGAGAGAGAGAGAGAGAGAGAGAGAGAGAGAGAGAGAGAGGGGCATACATCTCTTTGTTCTATATATTAGGGCTGTTGTCCATTTAAAATTTTTAATCGAATTAACTACATGATGTGCCAATTAATCTAATCGCATATTAAATTTGGCTGTGAAAACCCCCCCCCAAAAGATTATTTGTATAATCTTGTAAATATATGATGGGCTCTTTCCTCTTAATAATTCAATAAACAACAAAAACTGACAGGGGTTTTGAAAGCATCAGTTAAGAAAGCATCTGATTACAGGACGTGGATGTTTGCACAAGCTCTGTTTGGTACTCCAGTAAAGTCCAGTCACGTCATGTTTATTTATATAATACTTTATCCAATAGATAGCCTTAAATCAAGCAGCTTTACAGCATTAAACATGAGTCAGTGTCGCTTTCAGTTAGAATTACAACTTGATTTTCTGTTATAAAACAGCTCTCCAGTGTGGAGCCAGCTAAAGATAACATCTTTTTATTAGTGGGAATAAAATTTATTTCATTAAAGTGATAGTTTGGTTTGCAGAGATCAAAGCTTGAGCTAGCTCAGGACTGTTTTGATTATCATAACCCTATAAGGTATTTTAAGAGAGATTATGTTGTGAACAAAAAAAAAGTTTATCCAAAAATAAATGTGTCTTATCTCTTACCTTTATTTTGTTTCTCAGTGTTTCCCACAGACTTTCACTCTATTTGTGGCAGTGTATATATGCAAATTCATTCTCTGCCAGCAGGAGGCGCTATAGGAGTGGTAGAGATCGAGGTTTCACCAATCAAACAGTTGGTGGTTCCCACTGACTTCCATAGTAGGAAAAGAAATGCTATGGAACGACATGAGGGTGAGTAAATGATGACAATTTTCAATTTTGGGTGAACTTTCCCTTTAAGATTGTCAAATCGTTAAACTAATTAATTAATAAGGTGGAAAAATCAAGAATCATTCTGGAATCAGATTGTGACTCCCAGAATCGGATCGGATCGTGAGGTGACTAAAGATTTCCACCCCTATATATATATTCCCTTTAAGATATATATATATATATATATATATATATAATATATATATATATATATATATATATATATATATATCTATATATATATAATGCCTAATCATATGTTCAGAACTTAATAGTTGAAAAATATCATTTTCTCTTTAAATGTCATTTAAATAAATATTCGTTTTTTTATGAGCCCAAATATTCTAGTCCAATATTTTTGAAAAATGCCCATCCCTAATGTCTTCATGAAATTTCTCACACTGTCTGGCCTGAGGAGGAAGTGTGTGAATAAGACCTTGTCTTTTGACTCTTTATTAAAAGAATTTTATTTGTGAAAAGTTGACGCATCACATGGCCATGAAGTATTCAAAAAAAACATTAGTTTTTAGGTTAAAACTGTGTTATTCTCACTTTATAAAAGCTGCAAATATAATAATAAATTAACAAATTGAAATGCTGTTTAAAATAGTTTTAGAAGGAATACAACAAATCAAACCACTACAGGTCAACTTCCTGAAAGTGTTTTATGTCAACTACCCTTGTGGGAGGTAAATGAACTTTAAACTCTAGATTTGGCCTAACTTTGGCTAACAATTTAACAACAACACTAACAGCTGGTTTGATAAACACAACAGTTGAGGACACTTGTTCTTTCAAGTGCAATTATTTGGCATTATTATTCTCTTCAGAAGAAAAAAAAAAAAAAAAAAAGATTTTTGCCTTCAGAGGCAGAAGGGCAACTCGACAATCTCATGGAGTCTTGAAGTCTTTGAATTCTGCCATATGGCTCAAGTATTCCCAACTGGGTGAATTTACTTACAGAAACCCTTTAAGACTGAAATCAGAAAGCATTTCAATTAAAAAGACTTAGAGAACAACTTTCGCTCACAAAAAAGGCCTGTTGTTTCTAAAACAGACACACTTGCCCTTGTAACAGAGATTTCCATGTTAATTGGACAAAAGTCTCTAGATACAGGCCACCATGTCAGTATATTTTTTTCCCCAAACACATTAAACAGGTGGTCCTGTCTCACAATCTGACCTACTCCTCTCTCCGCTCCATGCCAAATAGCCTGGTGGATGTCTCCAGCCCTGGACTTGATCTTTCTAGAAAGGAGAACAATCTTGATGTTTCCAGACACTGTTTGTCAGCAGCTTTCACTTTCTTTCACTTTTCATTTTTAACCTCCCAGAGAGCAAAGTCTTGCCAATCTAATGCCCTGCCAAGAAGAACAGTGTTGAAATTTTGCCCTTAACAGACACAAGTTAGGAGCTAAGCCTTTTAAGTTTAAAATAAACCAGGCCTTGGGGTTTGGGAGTCAGACACAAAACAGGTACTGTGGGTGACATTGATTTATACTTCAAACCGACATTGATTGTGAATTACACAGAGTAGTAAGGGTATCAATACTCAAATGGATCATAACAGGATTACAGAAAGACTGATTTAAATGCCTCAAAGCAACAATTCAATTCTCTTTAAATTCACTTCGACAGCCTTCAACAATGTAGGAGCCAAAAATAATAATTTCATGCAGCTCAACAGCTGAGATCTGCAGCGGCCCACACAAAACATATATCAAGAGAGAAATACATTAATTAAAAGATCTTTAATAATAAAAAATGAAAATAATAATAATAATAATAATAATAATAATAAAAAAAGACTATATACTGCAGTGTCTACATTACTTTAAGGTCACATAGTTCTACCTAAAGCATATTACAAGCTAAAATCACAGGAAAAAATCTGCCGAAAAACTAATTTCCAAATGACTGCACCACCTTGAAAGAAATTAAGGCACTTAGTCAATGGTATTGATGCGTTACATAACAGCTCTTCCTGTGGGGAGGGGATTTAGGACAATGATAAATCTGGATGGAACGAAAAGAGTACACAACAGCTCATAATCACATGCCGACCACTAGAGACTCTTAAATTTCCCACAGAGAGACTTTAACAATTTAAAGGCGGGGTAAGTGATTTTTCAAAAACACTTTAGAAAATGGATTCGGGCCGAGCAGCAAAACAAACTTGTAGCCAATCAGCAGTAAGGGGCGTGTCTACTCATGATGTGGAGGAGAAAGCGTTCAGTGCACAGGACAGACATTAGCCGAGCCGAGCGACAGAAAGATAGAGATGGCGGATAAAAAAAAAACAAAACAAATGAGGAAACCGTCTGCAGAACAAAAGAAGGCTCAAGGCAAGAAGTAGGACCCACATAAATATCGGATCAGCTTTCCAGCGCTGGAGAGAATTCAAGGAGCGGGAGACCTGCGATCGGACTCCGAGGTTGCTTTGTTTCTTCTCAATAGGTAAGTAACACCGTGTCTGCGCCGCAACAGCTTAAGTCTGTCTTAAGTCTGTCTTAAACACTGGACGCGATAAAGCAACCGTTGAAAATCATTAGAAATTTGTGTCAATACGTCATACATAGAACGCAGCAGCAGTTTTCTGTCAGGAATTTGTCGTGCCGCGCTGCATCCAGTGTAGACCATTTTATATATGTGTGTGAATACACACATATACAGGTGTAGACAGCATCACTGATTAGAATAAGTTCTATGGTATTTTGTCGTACCGCGCCACTTGCGTCCGGTGTAGACACTGTGTAACATTGGTTTTGCTTTGTTTCACAGAACTAATCGTTGCCTGGGTTGCGTACTTATTTGTGGGGCGGAGCTATCAAAACAGGGGCGAGACCCTTTTGGGGTAGGGGCGTGTTTGTGGTGAGTTCAAATGTCAACATTGGCTACCAGAAATCGCTCACCCCACCTTTAATACATGTGGTGTGTAAGAGAGAGCTAATTTAATATGGAGAAAAACATCTAAAATAGATTGGCGTTCCAGCACAGAACACAAAAGACGTCAAAACCAGGAAATAAGAGAGCAAATGGAAACAAACAGTACAAAAGAGACATGGCATTTCCCATTAGGGATCAATAAAGTATCTATCTATCCATCAGATGAGGGGAAGGTTTGGGTCTAGCAAGTCTTTGTTTCAACTTGGGGTGTGCAATATTAACGGTACTACGATCTACTTTTGAAGAAATATTATATAGCTCTACAGCACACATTCTGTATGCACAGTTCTGGTGCCTCCATCTCAATATACTGTACAACGTGACATACATTCACATCAAATGTTAACTCAGGGGTAGAGTTACACGTACGGGACACTGCACTTATTTCGCAATAAGTCGCACACTAAAAAGCCTGTCAAACAGCACCTAATTACTGGACTAAGATATCTTTCGCATCTGATTGCCCTAATGCTGTCAAAAACACAAGGTTTACATATAGACACAACTGGTTATGTCTAAAGTGTAAGTAAACAGTTGAAAGAAAAACAGACGCGTCCAGGTCTTAAAGCGACAGCAGAGTAATTGTACTAAACATGCTGCTTCTTGTCATTAAAGGGATAGTTCAACCAACAATTAAAATTCTGTCAGTATTTACTCCCTCTCATGTTGTTCCAAAACTGTATTAATTTCTTTCTTGTGCTGAAAACAAAAGAAGATATTTTAAAGAATGTGGGTAACCAAACAGTTGCTGGTCCCCACTGACTTTGATAGCAGGACAAAAATACTGTTGAAATCACTGGAGACTGGATGGTTACCCACATTTTTTAAAATAACTTTCATGTTCAACAGAAGAAAGAAACTCATTCAGGTTTAAAACAACCTTAAAGGGAGTAAATGAAGACAAAAGTTCCATTTTTGGGTAAACTATCCATTTAATGTTAATAAAACAACAAAACACAAGAGAAAAATCACTCACTGCTCTTGACTGAAGAACTTTAATACAGTTGCTTTAATAAGAATCAATGTGTAATTTACACAGTGAAGTATATATAGTGTTTTTTTTATGTATTTGTTTATTCAATTTCTTTAATACTACTGTTAAATACACCTACTGTACCGGGAAAATAAAGCACTGTTTTATTGGTATTTTAGGCGTATTTGTAATATTTATCTTTGTTCTTTTTTTTTTTTAATAAAAATGATAAAATAATGACAAAGATTTTTATCTTCGCCCACTTTGGACTAAATATCTGCCATTCTTTTTTATTTTATAATTTGTTACCCTATAAGGCTTTATTTTTAAAATAGGGAAATTAGTTTGGCTGTACTGCTCAGACCACCTGCATAATAGTAAAACAAACATGACAAAGAATCATGATAAAATCGGGATTTTCCTGAAAAAAAAAAAAAAATAATTGTTATACGATATATTTGCCATATCACCCACCCCAGGTTCAACCCCATCTGGGAACCACAAGGTTTCAGAATGACAAAAAGGCCTCCATTTAATAATAAATTACAGCAAATGACTTGTGGGACAGACAGTATGTAATGTATCTGAACGTCCAATAAAGAGCTAAACAGTAGTCAAATTTCCTTTTAAAAACATAACAGAATCACGTCATTAATTAGGAGCAAAACATCAAGGATGTCTCTTTAAACCATAAACATCACGTACACATGCGGAACCTGTTGTATTTGAGACCAGAGATCAAGCGAGTGCTGCGAAAAATATGCAACGTAACACATTATATAATGGAAAAGTACAGCGCGTTACACTAAGCACGGGTCGAACAGGTTAATGCTCTATTACACTTACAGCCCTCTGCTGTCCACAACCAGGCAAGACACTGCGCTAATGTAAATAAACCCGCAGATTATACGGAAGACAAGGGTTAGGGCGATCGTAAGGCCATAAAGGATCGCTGGCTGCGTTTCAAAAGCTGCCTGCGTAAACAGCATTTTTGTACATTATTGTCAAGAGCGTTCGGAGACGCAGCCGATGGTTGCGCGGCGCGAGGAGGTTCTGATAAAAATCCTCTCGCGACGTCAATCCGGTTCGGCGGGGCGAGGACACAACGAGGAGGGGAAAACAACCAAATATTATGTAATGCAGCCAGTTATGGAAAGCTCCCCGTGTCCATGCCTAATTCAAAAGTTGTATCTGTTTACAACCCGATTGCATAATTTTTGCACAAGCATGCGTATATTCAGTACTGAACAGATACCGGAAATCAAATATGTCACTTCTTTTTTTTCTTTAGAAGATATTATAACAACATTTCCTTCCCTCAAGGTGTTTTTTTTTTTTTTTTTTTTTTTTTTTTTGCAATGTAAAGTCTTAAAGGGCCAGCTCGCGTGGACTGTGTTATAATTAATCTGCATTACTGAAAATCCTTGCGATACATAGGCCTGGGACAACATCCAATAACTGAGACAGTAATGCATACGATTCGCACCAGCACGAACGAACCCTACTGATCTAGATGCAGCAGACATACACTGCTCACACACACACACACTACACGCGTTTAACCTACTCAATGTAAAACCCCCGAGTGAACGAACTTGCCTCATGCTTGATTGCAAACTAATGTTACGTGCTTTCGTAAAGTTGACACGCATAATTGTGTCTGTGCTACTCGGGCTGATTTTGCAACCTTGATGGTCTGACTTCTAACGCCGCCTACTTCACGGGTTTAACCAGAACAAACCGTGGAAAATAACTACGGAGAGCGAAAAGCGTGCGATCAGAGCCGCATTCGTGGAGTTTCACCGCGCGTCGATTTAAGTGCGTAAACGCGTTAAAAGGTCTGAAGTTCCCTGACGCTACCGAGTTTTAAACTAACAAAGAGAAAAGGAGGAACCTACCACGTGATGATGAAGAGCCGATTCCGGGGGAAATTTATGTAATAAATATCCACGCTTAAGAAATATAGTAGCAATAACTGAAAGACAGAAGCAATTATCCAGATGCAGATTCCGCTGTTGCACGTTCAGCTGGAAAAATCCCCGGCCTCTATCGCGCTCCGGTGTTCGGTAACCCCCCTCCTTTTCCTCCTCCCACTCCTCCGGGCTGCGTTTAGGAATCACGAAATGGGCGAAAGGAACGGGGACAGTCGAGCTATAGGAGCCCAGTCGGCTGTTTTTCAATCGCTCCCGACAAAAGCCGCGAAAAAGCAGTGAAATGTATCCCTTTTCTGGTCGTTCTTAGAGCGCGGTCCCTTCTCTCCTTCTCCGAAAGGTCTTCGTGCTCGATTTAGGCGGAGAAAAGGCCGGTTTTGTCCGGTTTTTTTAATTGTTGTCGTTCGAGGGGGAAGCGACGAGCTCTGAAAATGGCGGCTCGCTTCTCTCGCTCGGATCGCGAGTCTGACAAACAGAAAGAAGCGGAGCGGCGCAGTGGCGGGAGAGAGACGCGCTGCTCGCACCGGCCGCTAGAGGCGCAGGGCTTCCTGTCATCATGAGTCAGGACGATAGGGGGCGCCACAGTTACACGAAAATGCCCTGTACCACCAAAAATCCTACTTAATTGGACGTATAATAAATCGAAAAGAGTCAAAACGTTAATTTGACCGCAAGTAAAGTTTAGGGATTAACCAAATAACATAGTATACATATGGATGAAACGTATAGTACCTAGAGCCCTGCCCAGTGTTGCATAATTGTAGAAAGAAGCTCCAAAATAAATTTTGTACCAGCAGAGGGAACTCAAGCTTCTCTAAAAATGACGAAAGACAGGAAGTGTTTGAGAAAATCATACTAAATTAAGTGGAACATGACCGAAAAAAACACTAAAGAATTCAGATGGCATTGCTGTGTATTAAAATAAACGTTATCCTTGACCCCTGCATGCAAGCTGAACTTCAATGCAAGATCTGTATTGTAGTGGTAGTAGTTACAAGCAGGCAGAAAGACAAATTTTGGACAGATATCAGAATAAATTTCTATCTTAAAACTCTTGCAAAAAAAAACAGCTTTTATCATAATAGGTTAGAAATGATGAAACCTAGTTAAGCTTCCTGTTTCTAGAGGCCTTCGTAAACAAAACGACAGCACCATCTACTGTTTAAAAGGGGAATTCCCTTTTTTAACTAGCTTTCTGTGGCACTTATTCAGCTGAACCTTTTTCTACTTATTCTATACATACTGCAAGTACATCCCCTTAAAATATTACATGCGCCTGTATTAAAACAGATGTAAACACACATATGAATTCAAAGAGTGTCAGACCTGAGAGGTTACTGGTTTCAGTTTAATCTGCTTCACTGGAGCCTCCATTATTAATCCAAGTGTAATCTGCAAACTCCAAAACGAACAAGACAGTGGTTCAACCTGCAGTCTGTAAAACAAATGAAAAAGACTGTTAGCATTTATACAAAAATTGTTAGACGCAGATTTTTAAAATGTTCAGTCTGATTAACTTTGGCCAGGTGTTTTACAAGGTAATCACTTTTTTATATATAACTTTATATTTTAAAGGTTAAATAACAAACCTAGATATCAGTTACAGAAAACTGAGCTAAGCATCATGTCTTTAATCTGTCACTATCACATCTAGGGAAACCAATAAAAATAAATATTAAACGTATTTAAGCAAGTAAGTGAATTAAGCTTAATAAATCAATTACATGTAAACAAATTAAGTGGAGAGAGGAACTATAAAAAAGTCAAATCCAAAACAAACAGCGCTTTAGCAACTGCGCTTCTAAAGGCAGATGATGGCGTTACAGACTGTGTTTCAAAAGCACTCAAGCTCCCTACCTAGACAGCATTTCTGACGCCACACGAGCGTTCCGAATGCTGTATAAGTAGGCAGCTCACTAGGTTTTGAAACACAACCACGTGCAATCCATTCCAATGTAATAAAAACCTGCATAGAAAACAACTATTAGACATTATGAATAAGAATATTTCATTTGCTCTTGATTGGATGAGTTCTTTAATAGAGTCCAATATTAATTGCATATACTCGTGGGCCCGCTGGCCGTGGGTTTAGCATGCTAACCTCATCAGCTGATAGTCTCTGCTGTATACAGCCTTTCTTTCGTCCCCACTCACATCTTCAAGACGAATTTAAAGTGGGGTTTTTTTAGCGGATATTCTCACTTGCAACTACAGGACACATGTCGATATTGTAGTAGTTGTAATTTTATCTGGAGGTTGATTCTGACAGACTGAGAGATTTATTTTGTTTTGTACCCAAACAATTTTTGGCCTGTTGACTGCAATCTCCGGGATGAAATTACTTTGTCATAATGTCTACCGCTCACTGAATGAGAGGAAAACTGAAACATTGTTTTCCTCTATATCTTATTCAACGTTTAACGTTAAAAACGGTATTTTGTCCATACGAAAATAGCTAAAATAAGTATATTTTACATGACAGAGTAGAGAATTCACGTTCACTTACCTGCACAGATCAACCAGACTTGAGCCGGAAGTACCGCCTCATTTCAACCTGTGATTGGTCGGTGGCCGGAAAGGCGGCCGCTGATTGGCTGGTTTTTGTTTTTAGCAAGAGATGGGTTTACGAGTGAAAGTAAAAAAAAACTGTAACTTTACTAAAGAGTTGATTTCTGATTATTTGTTAGATGGTATTGTCTGTTAAATACATATGTACCGAACACAATGTTGTGTTTGACCTTACATCAAGCCTGTTATAAAGCTTAATATCACAGTATCTTTGTTCGCTGTTGCCATTCTCGCAAGATTTTATAAATGTCAATGCTCCTCTATGGAAATAAATTATAATTATTAGACATTTACAATCACGTTACCAGTGCGGAAACCTTCTTTAATTGTCCACTGAAGCAATATTTATTATATTTTACATTAGTATCAATAACTGTAGCTATCATGGCATGTTGGTGTAAACCATGGTAATTTTACGAACCTATTAACATAGATAGATAGTGATAGTGTGGAGCAACGTATTAGGATTCGTATTTTCCTTCAATGACCACATCAGGACATTCAGTCAAAGTTGTTTATTCTATTTCCTTTTAATTCCTTAAAATGTACAATAAGAAGCATTTAGCAGAGATCAAAAACATTTCATAATAATAAACATGTTCTGATAAAATAAAATCCGTGAAAGATACTTTGTGCACATTTTCTATGTTCATCAGTATTGTCCTCAACAGCACCAACATTTCAGAAAATTGTCTCAAGAAGTCTGACCACTGGTCACTGTGCCATAAAATAGTGTTGTTGATTTGGACACTGTGGTCTGGTTTCCTAAACACAGACTCAAGTGTGTCAAAGAAACCACCCCACCCATACACTTATCATTTCATCAATGATTCTCTAATCAATGTCTTGCAGCTGGGCAAAAAACATGGATTCAGATGTTTTGAAGGTAGATAAGAGCAAAACAGATGAGTGTGAAACTGGCAAATTGTTGCGATTAAGACAACTTTTCTTTTTTAAACATAAGTGCTTCTTGAGCATCACTCCTACACACAAGTTTTAAAATCTGGTAAAAAAAAAAAATAAAAAAAAAATTCTGCATCATCCAGAACTGATACTTTCTAAATACTTTCAAAAACATTGTTCTTCTAAACAGATGGTAATCTGATAGAAGTTATGCAGTTTACATCTAATCTCTTATGCCAAACGCTCTTTTTTTTTTGATGTGGGCAGAAAGTGCTTTTTTTCTCCCAGCTATTATGTTCCATGATGAAAAAGGGAGGGGAGAGGAATCAAAGGACTACCAACTCTTACACAGGTCTTTATTCAGAGTAAATGCTGATAAAATAACATAAAAGGCCTAGGCATTAAGACAGGAACATCCATGAATGTCTGTGGTTCTTTCTCTTTTTTTTGAGTCTTAAACTGACTATTAACTTGTGGAGGAGACAGTGGAGTCATTGGCAAATCTGGGCAATTTGAGCTCAGGCAGAACTTGAATTCTGTCAGCGATTAAGGAAGCCTGCCAGTGACGATGAGGGATGAGACAGGACCAGAAGATCAGACCGATGAGAGACCTCTAAGGCATGATGACAAGGGGGCGGAAAAAGGCAAGAACGAATGATAAAAAATAAAACGACAGAAATGAGGAGGTACTGTTATTAGCAGCAGTTTGTTTTCCTTTTTTCTTCTTCCTCCTTTTTCAGAGCTAGAGTCTTCAAGTAGCCCCCAAATTGGTATCATTTTGAAGTCCAGAGTGGTGTTGGGGGCTACAGAACCTCATCGCTCTCCGTGGTGTGGAGCTGTGTGTCGTCAGCGTCCGTCATACTGCTCTCCTGTGACTCCTCCACCTCCGCTGCTGAGAGCAACACACAACATCACATAGTGCACACAGCGCCACTTAAATGGCTCACTGGGTAGTAGACTTACTTGAGTAGTAGGGATAATCATCAGGAGTGACAGGTTCATCATCATCTGGGAGGTATCGCTTATCTATGGCCTCTTTGATCTGATTATTGGCCCCTTTAGGGTCCAAGTCCATGGCCCAAGAGAAGTTCATTAGTGCCAGATGAGTCTGGCCAAGCTTCTTATAGACCTATGCAGATATATATGTGTATATATATTTTTTAAATTAAAATATATATTTGATATAAAATATATGCAAGTAAACAACTGAGTTGTATGAGTACCTTTCCTATTAAGAAGTAAACAAGGGACTCTTTGGGCACTATTTGTTTCAGCTCTTCAAGCTCCTGCAGAGCCGCCTGTAAAGAATAAAGGAGTAATTGGACTTTCCCAAAGAGGGTTTCTGCAAGTTTAATGAAGATAAATGTAGGAAAATTCAATAAATTTAATGGAATACATCAATATGGTGTCTAAATATAAATGTTTTGTTTTACCACTGCTTTGAAGTTTGAAAAAACAACTTCGAACAAAACTCAGAAAAAAAAAAAAAGCTTATGGCTTGATTACCTCGGCTCTAGACCACCAGACTATGAAAATCTTTACCTTCTGATCATACTGCAACAAGTGATGTTCTTCCTCTGTATTTCTGTCTTGTTGTCCAGTACAAATATCCAAACATTCTTAAATCAGGATATTTGTTCCCGTTTTAAGCATAAATTCATTTAATTTTGTTGTTTTTCAAAAAAAAACTTTATATCTTTAATTTGCATCTCAAGTTAATGTATCTTAATGTATTTAGACATTTGTATTGGAAAACAAAACAAAAATACTTAGGAAGATGTTAATTTTGTTGCTTTGCAAGCAGCATTTAATGCCATGACTTTAAGACTTTCTGCTGCACATTTAAGACCTTTTGAGGCCTTAATTTGTGAAAGCACGAGTTAAGACTTTTTTGCAGAAACTCTGAAAAAAAGAAAAAAAAAAAAGGCTGAATCTTCACTGACTGATGTTAATGTCATGGTACATGTTAGGGAGTACCTTATACTTTTCATTGGCAAAGAGAATAGAGGCCCTATGGAATTTGCATAGCGGGTTCTTGGGGTCAATGCTAATGGCTCTGTTGAGGGTCTCCAGTGCATGGTCTGATTTCTTCAAAGCATGTTGAACCTGATATGGAGCACATGAGAAAGGATATGAAGATGTAGCAATGCAACAAATTCGAACAGTTAGCACCATGTTTTTTCACCTATTTATGTATAACAAACAAGTACATATACAGTATGTTAGTCTGGCATTACCAAACTCAATAAATAAATAAAAATACAAAAATAAGGTCAAATAACAATCTTGCACTGTTGTTTACCTACGAAATGAGTGTGTGTGGGTTGCATCACTTTAGATTAACACTATTTTCCCTACATTAGATTTACTTACCACTCCAATATGACAAAGCAGCACAGAGCTCTGAGGATTGATGCTCAAAGCCTTTTTGAAATGAATCTCAGCTAGGTTAAATTTCTCCTGCTTGTAGTAAATCATTCCCAAGCCGTACCTAGCGTAACAGAAAAAAACAATGAGCCTATCATTCATCATTTTAACTAACACTGACAATATAAAATGAACAGTTTCATTTTACAATTTTCTGGTTTCATTTCAAATAGTGTCTCATTTCCAAAGCCAAAGAGTAGACTCTGAACCATACCAGGCATTGTAGTGACGTTTACTGAGACGTATAGCATTGCGGAAGCAGCCCAGGGCTTTCTCCAGCTCCTCAGTGAGAACTAGTTCATGCCCTAATAATGTGTATGCGTATGCAAAGCTGGGGTCCACCTGGATGGCCCGTGTGAAGAACTTAATGGCTATGTCATGTTCCCGCTGCAAGCTGAAACAGTTACCAGCTACACACCAGGGCTGTACACAGAGAGAGGAAGAAATAAGCCATGAGAAAAGCATTCAAATGCTAAACTCTGTTCCTTTGCTATATTACTCTGAGAGACTTACCTCTGGTGAGTTTTTGTCCATGTCAGTGAGATCTTTAGACAGGGCGGAAAGCGCCACATCCTTCTGTAAATGCCAGAGTGTTGTGGAATAGATCTCCATACCTTCCACTCGATAGCTCTCAATACGCCGGACTTCTGAGAAAATCCTCTCCGCCTGGTTAAACAGACATAAAAATTCAGTCTTGATTATCTTTTCTGCAATTCACTGTTTGAATTATTATTGTCACCATTTTCTACCATCGATAATTTCTTTCAATGCCTTCAAAAACTGCTGTAGTCTGATTTCAGCAGCCCGACTCACCTGCATGTATTCAGCCAATTCAAAGTGAGCTCGTCCAATCTGACCCAACACCCAGCCCGTGTTGTAGTGGTGTGAAGGCAGCTGACTCAAGATGTTAATGGCCTCTCTGCAGTTATAAGAGCAGAGAGCAAGATAGCCCCTCCCAATATCCCGCATCAACATCATCAGCCCATCTGAATAAAACAGAGGAAACAATTTCAAGAACTCGCTTCACAGTTTTGCTGAAGTTTTGGTGGAGCAGGATAAATAATGTATAAATACTGCAATATGTCATAAAAATAAATAAGAAAAAACATTTAGTTGATTGCATTCGTTTTTTATTACTTATTTTAACAAATCGCAAATACCTGCAGCAGCCTTTTGTAAATTAAAAGCCTGGAACTGTGGTGAGCTGATGTTGCCTTTTCCCTCCGACATAGAAGAATCAAGTTTGAGGATCTCTATGCTCTCATTCAGGTTAGATGGGGTGATTCCTCCTTTACCCGATTTCGTTTTTGTCTTTCGGTTAGGAATCTTGGTGGGGAACTTCATTTTCAGCTTCTTACTGTTCTCCTGTTCAATTCCATCAAAAGTGTTGATAAAACTTTCTCTAAAGAGTTGTTGAGGATTTTTGGGGGAAAATTTTAACAAGTGTATGCATACACTTGCATGTGTAAAAGGCAGTACCTTGGCAGTGGAGCTGGCACTGGTGAAGAGTCTTGAGCTCCGCCGTGGCTGCACATTTGGGGGAGCAGCAATGGTTGGGCTTAGCACTTGCGGTGTAGTACTACAAAGGAGAAAGAGTTGTTATCAGAAGCCATTATCATAGCCATGAGTTGCCTGTATACATATATATATTTTTTGACATGTACCTAGTCTGTGGGGCAGTGGTCTGAGTTTGGTTGAAAGGGTTTGGAATGACCTCTCTGCTGTTGCCACTCTGTGCAAACACTGACTTTGTACCCACTTGGCTGATTCTACTTACGGCCTGAAATGAAAAAATAAAAATAAAAAACATTGACAAAAAAGACATTGATCATTTCAGTTTGATTACATAAAGAAAATGTTTTTACAAAGCCTTACAATTTTGAAGATTTTATTTGAGCAGATTTTGTATTATAAATGGGACACAGAAAAGATTTTTCACACTCTTTTGGAACAAGAGTTCAATGTAGTACACTGAAAACAATGACAAGTGACAATTTTCTTGTAAGTAAACATCAAAATTAATTACAAAGAACCTTAGCACATTTAATTAAATGTGAATATTAACCCAGACAATATAAAGAAAAATAAGCTGTAAAATCATTTACGTACAACGTACACATCAATACCATTTTTGTAATAGAAACCTGTCCCACCCTGCTGCAATTAACTCAGTAACCAAGAGTTAGCCAAACAAAAAACTTCACATACATAGTCTTAATGTTACAGTAATAAAAACATGTACAAAAAGGGTGTAAAACCTAAACTACATTACTCTCTTTTCTGGTGAAGTAAACTTTGGCTAATGTTACAAGATTTTAAAGAAAAACTACAATTATACAAAAGAATAGAGCACAAGTCCCTCAAAAACACAAGTCCCATGGGAGTACTTTAATAGCAAGCTGCTAGAAATAAAGAAGGCTTACCTTTTTCGGAGGGCCAGGTGGAGGAGGTGGTTCCATCCCACTTCCACTGTGACTATAATTCTGCAGGTACGACGGGTCTCCAGGGCTCGGCTCCAGAGGCAAAATTCCAAAACTACACAATTTTAAATAGACAGATTACTAGAATGGAAACATAAGAGCCAAATCATCACATCCACAATGGGAATCAATAAAAAAAAAAGTACTTGGAATTACATTAAGAGATTCTCATGCATGGTTAAGTATGAGGTAGGGCTGCACGATTAATCAAAATTAAATAACAAAGGCGATAAATCGTGATTAGGCAGAAGCTGTTATTGTCATGCGGATCTTTCAGTGAAGCACAGTTTTGTGATCAGTTGTAAATCTCCATCTGTAGGCTAGAGGGTGCTCTCATGCGGAAACTCAAAATACGCCCGCAGAAGAACTCCAGGAAATCCTAATAGCGGCTGCTAAATAAACAGAAGATATAACTGCTTTCATTAATTCAACATGACTAATAAATACACAACTACGACAATATATGATTTATTGGAGTTTGTCTTATTATAATGTTTATTATAATAAAGTATATTATAATGCAATGCTAATCGACACAGCCTTTATCACTACTTAGAATACTATGGTACATGTTGTGTGCCTTTTTTTTTTCACTGAGAAGCTACGCAAACAGGTTTCAATCGCAGAATGATTTCTTTGATTTCATTATCGCGCTATTATATCATCTGCGATTATGAACGGGATTTTGCGTAACTTGTCAGTGAACTACGGCTCTGTGTAGTAAAAGCTGCTCTATCTGAAAGCACGTGGTGGAGATTTACTATTGATTACAAAACCGGCTTTACTGACAAGATACGCATGACAATCGCATTTGATTAATCGTTCAGCCCTAGTATGAGGTATGACAGCCTTAGTGATTGATGGTAATTACCTTGGTGTGAGGGGGCTAAGTGTGGCCGTGCCCCCAAGCAGACATCGCCCGCTCTTGGGTTTGTTTTGCACCTGTTTGGACAATAGTGAGCCACCAGTGCCCAGTGGCACAGAGTCTGGCGAGATGACGGAGGAGTCGATGTAAGACACAGAGGAGTCCGTATTCAGGGAGTACTTTGAGTTAGAAGATTCTAGATTGAGCCGGTTTAGCTCCTTTAGAGGGAGACGAAAGACAATGCCAAGATATGAAGTAGAAGATAATCCAAATTCACAACGTTTAATATGTCACCAAACAATACCTCATATACATCACGCTCATACATATTTCCCTATAAAACACAACAAAATGCAATGAAAAACCAGAGGAAGGACATACCAAAGTGTCCTGTGGGGTCTCCATTAGGACAGTGTCAACTTGTCGGTGTCCCATATTGTTACTAGGTGTGTGTGCAGGGCTGATGGAAAGAGGAGGGATGACTCCTCCACTACCTCCACTGAAATTCTGCAAGGAGGTCAATCTAAAGATCTGCTCTGGATCCGGGCGCTCCCCTGTAGTAAAAAAAGCACAGTTTAAAATATCATTATCTTCTCAGGGAGTCTTATAACTGCACAGCTTGGATGAGGTTCATATGATGACCCTAATTAATAACAACAAATGAACTCACCGATTTGACATAAAGACTCAAACGGAGACCATAAGAAAGGGTTTTCGCTAATGCTTTTTTGGTAACATTCAGCTCCTTTTGCTAACCGATCTGTTTTGCTGTAGGTACAAAGAAAAGAGCATTAGTTTTGTGCATAATCATCAAAATTTTAGCCACTGAAAATTTTTCATAAAATGCCATTTTTGGTTTTCTGACAAAATATGCAAGAGGCTGAAAAAAATATGAGCAGAAACCACAACTTCAACATCCAACAACAATCTCAGACAAGACAATTTAGTTCTAGTTGTGTAGTAAAGTCCACATCCCCCAAAAGTGATTGTTCGCTTGATTATTAGCACATGAACAAAGAGGGCAAAGGCTGTGAGGCTAATTTTTCCAATGTAAAGGAAAGTTTTATGATTATAAGTATTAAATTGTATTATTATAGAGATTATTTGCTTTACTCTACCAAAGAGTGTTATTTTCTTCTCTAAATGCCTCATCAACATACTTGAGTTATTTGGATACCTTAAAAGGACCCATTATGATTAGATGAGATAGAAGCATCCTGGTTTGATTAGTATATTCTGAGTCAGAGTGTTATTCTGGGTCACACTCTGTAGCCAATCTGTATGACTGTTGACCATTTCTTGCAGGAAATAAATTTTCAAAAGACATTCTGCCATTGCCTTATTGAGACAGAAAATTGTCACAATACCCAAGATCTCATGTAGTACAGGTAAAGAGGAATTTCTCATGAGAGAATACAGAAAAGCTTTTGTTTCTTGCCACTTGCCTCCTTACCTGAAGAAATTCAGCTCTTAAAACAATCTCTCACAGTTACAGAGTGCTGCTCTACACAAGTGCAAAACAAAATACTCAAAAAGAGCCGTCTACATCTAAATCCAATACAGATAAAGAGCTTTGGTACCAGCCTGCTTCATCCAACAAATCAAACACAGCCTCTCACTAGTGGCTCTTTCCCAGGAACAGTAGCCAGGTTTCCATCCAAGGATTTTTTATGAAAAAATATTTATCGCTTCAAAATTTTTACCGATATAGCTGATGGAAATGCCATTTATCAATAAAATTTCTCATGTGTCAACATTATCTTTTTCCGTTTAACTTTAGTACATAAATTCTATATCTATACTTCAAATGTTGCACTGCTCAGTTTAAATAGCCTGTAGTCCGTGCATTTCAGCGTGACCACCATAGCCCCGTGATATTACTATTCCAAGCACATTTTGTTTTACGTGGATATTGCAAGCGGAGTACAATTTTTTTTATTAATTCATTCTTCTTTTGTTCTGAGTTCTCTTCTACCTTTGAGACATGAATGTAGACACGGTGTTACTATACTCCTTCATTTGTGGTCATATGAGAGTAAGACATTATTTAAAGCTATTCTAAATATTCCTTTATTTGTGTTCATTCACAATAAAAACAAAACATTATGCTTTTGTAAAATAAAGGAAACAAACAGGATGCCGCTTTCTCAAGAGCATCACTGCATTTAGGCTGCTGATTGTTGCACAGTTTTTTTCTTTTGTTTTGTTAATTTATTATTTAGAAAAAAATATTTTGCATATAGGCCTATTTATTTCTTTTTTTTTTTATAGCCTAATATAGCTTTATTATGTTTTTCTCTATTAGCAGAAACGCTGCAGGTGGGTGACATGACCATGTGAATCCTCATGTTCTGTTGTTTATGCTGCTTTTTCCGTGTATAAAATTCATCCCAGGAAAAAAGTTTATTGGGTCACACCCACGTATCAATTCAGATTTCATTAAATTGTAATTTAACATAATCTTGTTGGTTAATAATGGCTTAACGAGCGTCGGTTGTTGGTTAGAACAAATAAAATAACCGAAATGAACATTTCCTCAATGTTAATCAGAAAAATAATGATAGGCTAATACAACTGCACTTATTTATGAATAATGATTGATGATCAAGTATCTAAATAGTCTATAACAAAGTACAAAAAACTCATGACACTTGTTAAAAAAAAATTATGCAGGCCTTTACAATTTCATAATAGGCTATATAATAAAGTTTTGTTTCAAATCGATGAAGAACAGGCTAGTGGCCTATATAATTTTACAACAGGTCAAATTATGTATGGATACAGCTCAAGGGCAATTTATTTTTGCGATACACCAAAACTTATGCGACAATTCTGTTTTTTTTTTAGGGATGACGTTATCACGCACACCATTTTATCGGTAAAAGGCCAGTTGGATGGAAACAGGCTGTAGACAGCAATTTTCGCAAAGTTTTTTTTCACACATATTCTCTTTCTCGATAACAAACAGCACAAAAACTGGAAGGAAACTTGGCTAGTGGCAAAGCAGATATTTTCGTATCTTCACTAAGGTTCATTGATTTCAGTAGGTGAAGGTAAGTAGCCAAACAAGCTCAACATACCAGTAGATTTGCCCCAGCAGTGCCAGAGTGAAGCAGGCCGAGTCTCCAAACTCAGTAGTAATGTCGTCTTGGCTCTTCTGTTTGTTCAGGACTCCTCCAGTCAGGATCTGCTCTCCCTCTGCCAGCCTGATGGAGAAAAACACAAATAAATCAAAATTGCAAGAAATTTATAATGAAATTCAAAAGACGACCCAGACAACCACTGTCTCCAGACCTCACGCCAACCTTGAACAAAGGTGAAGCCACTTCTGCTTGCCATAGTATTCATGGATAACAAGATCTATAGCATCAAATCCCATTCATTCTTATGAATGAGACCTGCTGCTGCCTATCATGTCATAAATATTAAACAAGACACACAAATAACAGTTAACTTGGAAAAACCTTCAGAAATAATTTTAAACTAGTTAATATCCATCTTTAATATTTACACAAATTATTTTGTGATAATGCATGCAGCAATTGGTTTTGAATATCGCTATGGATTGTGAGGTATTGAGTATTCTGAAATTTCACTACTGAAGTTTTTGTATAGTAACAACACTGTAAGCTTTTGGAAGAGATAAACATAGATACAGGCACTGAGATACAATTATAATGAGTCAGGAGCTTATTATATGATTAGTTGGGGAATAATTAGTCATCCATACTTGCTCAGTTCCACACAGCACTTGGCAAGGAGATATTTGCATTGTGGCGTGGTGCAGCTGTGTCCTTTCAGGAGGTGGTAGGCCTTATACGCCTTCCCTGAACGGTAGTAGCATGTAGCCAGCAGGAAGAGCGCTTCTTCTGAATGGACTGATAGGTGAAAAGAAAAGAAAATTCAGAAGAACACAAATGATAGATTGGAACATGATTTGATGTGTATTTAAACAGAATTTATGCATGTTTTATGAAGCTAAATTTACGACTTTTAAAGACAAGTAAAGAAAACTTAATGAATAAATGGAATGGAACGCAGTACGTAAATATGCTTTCTTAATGTAAATGTCTTGTATTAGCAATTCTTCACAGTTTGAAAATACAACTTCCAATCTCAGAAAAAAAGCACATGGCTTGGATACCTCTGCTCCCAACCACTAGAATCTTGACATAACTTTTACTGTACCTTCTGATCACACAGCAAAAAAAAGTGATGTCCTTCCTCAGTATTTTTGTTTAGTTTTCCATTAAATCAAGATGACATAAAATTAGTTAGTCCTGTTTTATGAAAAATTGTTTATGTTTTAAAATAAGAACAAACATCTACCAATAGGCTCAGAAAAAAAGGACTTCGTTCAAAGGGAAAACCAGTTTTCATACACCATTAAAAGATTATTTGTTTTTATTTAAGCATAAACTTTCTCAGAAAACAAGATGTCATAAGTTTTCTCAGAAAACAAGATGTCATATGTGCATCAAGAAAATGTTTCTTGATTTAGGGATTTTTAAATATTTGTATTGGAAAACAAAGTACAAATACTGAGGCAAACATTCATGTTTTGCAGTGCATGAAACATTTAATGCCATGACCTTATGAATTTCTTTTTAGACCTTTAGATAAAATCAAATTCAGGATTTAATATGAAGGACATAAAAAACAATAACGCACACAATGTAAGTTACTTTAAACAGTTCATCACAATGGGTAAAATCAATAAAAATGTGAGCTTCCATTTTGAGTCACGCAAACTTGTTTTAATGCAATGCCTCAGCCCAGCTCTGAAAGATGAGGGGAAATGGAGGATGTATTCTGCCTGTATGGAGGACGATTTGTGCAATTACCCTCAGCATAGAGTCTCTCTGCCAGGAATACAGCATCTCGGTAGGCGTAGTGGTTCAGAGCATGCCAGACAGCAGCCTATGGACCAAAACAGAGCTGCGGTTACCTTCATGCCTTTTACAGTTGACGAAAAGGAGTATGCATCACAACAATGATAAACCATAGCACTTGATGAAATATGGTTAATGACTTTATTTCCACCTGACAGCAAGTATCAACTTCTTATCATCAAAAATACAAATGAACTGGGCTCACATATAAACAATGACACTGATTGCAGAGATTTTTACATATATATGAAATGATCTGCTGTCATTAGGTCACGTCTTGATCACTAGGACATGGTGAACGATTTCAGTATATACAAAGGCTGAAGAAAAATAGGGAATCCAGCTAATGCTGACTGACAGATCAGATGCATATAGGCGCGCTTGGACGCCCCAAAATATTGTCTAGTTAGGTAGCTCGTTCTTGCTTTGAGACACAGCCACTGTATATACATCTGATGTTTTTGCTTGACAGATACACACAAGTTTAACAGCTGTGCACGATGAACCGTTGGCTAGCCGCTGGTATCTGACAAAGACTTGTCAAACCCACAACCTTTGACGTTTGTTGGCCCATTAAAACACCGTAACTTATAAATTAAAAAACACAACAACGTTAAACGGCATTTATATGTTATGGTTCAATCTCTGATGAGTTTATATATCAGACAACTAACCAGCTCCAGTATTGCTAAAGCATCAAATCTCTTCAAATGCACTGGTTTGTGTTGCTCTCCATATATTGTCTGTTTGTGAATACCAGCAAACATTCAATTTCACGATTTATGATTATCCTCAACCCTGCTGATATTTTCACACAAGCGTCGAAATAAAACATCACTATAACAATAACGTGTATATATATATATAAATCAGGTATCTGGCTAACCTGCAAGACAATGCTTTAGCTTCCTTGAAAACTACTAACAAATAAACTGTCCCGAGTTGACAAGCACTGGGTTTATTAAAACAGCTATTTTAAATTAAAATGAAAGCAATATGTGGTATGTTTAAGGACAGGTTCTGTGTGAGGTAAAGGCAGAGGCCGTTAGCATTAGCTGCTAACTGAGGCCGCGGTGTAGCAGCGCTCAATCATCCGGTCTCTCGCGCTGGATAAAAGTCTTCTCCCGCAACTGGGTCTGCAACGGAGCGCTTTAATGTTTAGCTCAAATACCTGGACCGGTTCCTGCAACACCGTCATTCCGTAACCAGGCTCCTCTTCACCTCCTTTTTTTGGTTTCTTTGCTCCTTCTTCAGTCGCTTTCTCAGCTCAGTATCCACTCCAGGCCAGAAGTAGCAAAACTAGCATCGAAGATTTGAACATTCCAACCGTTATCGGTGAATCCGGAAATGCCCGAACGCGACCGATTCAAATACATACTTTACGATTAGGGGCGAAGGTTGTCGGAAATAGCCGATTGGGAAAGCTCAATTTTCGGAATTATAGGGTGAAATGCAGGTAAAACTTACATAAAACGCCCATTACGAATAAAATGTTGTGAAGTTTAGCAAATTCTCACTACACTACAGGTTTTAACTAAAGACAGTCTCTTTGACTATCTAAGCTTTATCAAAAATAATATTAAACCTTAATCAATTAATACAATCCCATTCTTAGGATTTAAATAGGGAATTTCTTTGTTTGTAAAACATAATCATATATAGTATTTATGGGGACCACATCAGCTGGTCACAATACAAGGACTAGTCAAAGGGTTATATTTTTACCTCAAACATTGAAAGAAGCTAAAGTAATATACTTATATCAATTTGCCAAATCAGATGAGTAGAGTAATACAACAAATACCTAAATTATATACCATAATATATATTATACTATACTATTCTGATGGAAAGATGAGAATGGATAGGGATATTATAAGTGAACACTTTCATAAGGTATCACCTTCAGGCTCATTTTCAGTCTAAAAATATACATTTGTGTGTGTGTACCTAATTAAACATATTTTGGGGACACATTTGTACCCAAAAGTGAGCTAAATCTGACAAAATCTCCAAAAACCTCCATTTGGGAACATCCTCATTTGTAAAACTGATATAAAAATAAAGTAAACAAGGTTTTTTGTTGTTGTTGTTGTTGTTGTTGTTTATAAATTCAGTCATTGCTATCTTGATTTTCCATCAATGTTCACGCTGCCAAAACTATCTTCTACCATTACAAGATCAACAGCACATCAGACACATGCAAACTCTTCAAAACATTCTCCCTTTTCCCCTTCCGCCACATCCCACTATCTCTTTAACTGCTGACAATTTTGATAATCCCTTCTCAAGCAAAACTACATACATCAGCAGTCAGTTCTTGACTTCGCTCACCCAGGAACGCACAACAAACACTCACACAGCTGACAATCTTCTCTCCTCCTTCTCTCTTCTTACAGAATATGAGGTCTTTTAACTTATCCTCTCCAGCCACCCTAACACCTGTCCTCTAGACCCAATTCCCTCACATCTCCTACAAGCTATTTCCCCTGCACTTCTGACACACACACATCATCATCAAATCTCTTCTCACAGGCACTTTTCCCACTGTATTCAAGCAGGCTCGGGTAACCCCACTGCTTAAAAAACCTACACTAGACACACTTGTTGAAAGCTACAGGCCCTTATCTCTCCTCCCGTTCAGAGCAAAATCACTTTGAACGCATTGTGTTCAACCAAGTGTCTTCCTTCCTCTCACTGAACAACCAGCTGGACAATAACCAATCTGGATTTAAAAGTGGTCATTCAACTGTTGCCATTCAACTTGCTGTCAGTCACTGAAGTGCTATGGAGTGCAAGAGCTGAGTCAAAATCTTCAGTCACATGCGTATTAATCAATAAAGTTGGATTTCTTCAAGAGTGAGTGTTGCACCTTTTCTAATTAACAGTCCAAATCTTCAGTTCTCATTCTGCTAGATCTATCTGCTGCATTCGACACAGTTAATCATCAAATCCTTCTGTCCTCCATCTCATCACTGGGCATCACCGGAACTGCACTCTACTGGTTTGAGTCTTAACTCACAGGTAGGTCCTTCAGGGTGGCTTGGGGAGGGGAGGTATCCAAATCACATCAGCTGGTCACTGGGGTTCCTCAAGGATCAGTTCTAGGCCCCCTCCTCTTCTCTATATACACTACATCACCGGGACCCATCATTCAGGCACATGGTTTTTCCTATCATTGCTATGCTGATGACATGCAGCTCTACCTCTCATTTCAGCCTGATGGACATCTCAGCATGGATGAAAGAACATCACCTGCAGCTCAACCTGGTAAAGAGCGAGCTTCTCATCTTCCCAGCCATCCCCATCAGTACAGCACATGTTTACCATCCAACTAGGCACCTCAACGATAATCCCATCGTGATCCTTGATGATCAGCTGACCTTTAAAGATCATATTGCAAAAACAGTATGATCATGCAGGTTTGCACTACACAACATCAAGAAAATCAGACCCTTCCTAAAAGAGCATACAAACTTCTCATCCAGGCCCTTGTCATTTCTAGGCTGAACTATTATAAAGCTCTTCTGGCTGGACTTCCAGTATGTGCAACCAGATTCAAATGATTCAAAATGCAGCAGCATGTCTTGTTTTCAATGAGCACAAAAGAGCCCACGTCACACCATTTCCCATCTCTCTGCACTGGCTTCCAGTCATGGCTCACATCAAGTTCAAGTCATTGGTGCTTGCCTACAGAACAGCCATGGGCTCTGTACCCTCCTGCCTCTGCTCTCTTCTGCCTGTCTACATCCCCTCCAGAAGCCTGTGGTCGTTAAAGGGGCAGCAGTTTGTGGCCCCATTGCGGAGAGGCACAAAATCACTCTCTAGGATTTTTTCTTTCAGAGTAGAGGAGGAAGATACATAAGAAGTGGAGGATAAGGAGGAATAGGATGAGGAGAGAAAGAGTAAGGTATAGAGAGTGTTATCAAGGCTGGATCTGTCACACCCAAGTTTTTTTTTTTAATCTTTGTCTAGCAAAAAAGACAACATTACTTGTGATGTGGACAAAGTCTTTAGGCCTGACTCAAGCACAAAGATATGATGCTGAGACAGAATTAATCTCTCAGTGACCCTGATTTTACAATTGCACAACTTACAGTATTTGAGTGTACTGTAACATGATATTCATTTAGATTTTTATTTGACCTTTTTGGCCTTTGCAGTTGCACTGCCGTATTTTTGCAGTATCCAAGTGTTGAATATATACAAACACTCAGTACTATTCAATATTCAGCACAATACTATTCTTGCAGTACATACAGTAGGCCTATACAATATAATTACCTTACTCAGTTGCAATTACTATACTTTTTTACTTTTTTGGATTTGTGTTTAAGGTTTTGAGAAAATGAGTGATGCTTACAAGAAATGTGTTTTAGCAATTCAGAAAAACTGTAAGAGTGCAGTGGATGCAGATCTGCTCCATTAGATGGCGCTAGTGTTATTCATATCATCTCCATCACTCTCAGCTGTCACTTGTGTTCATAAAGCTGATTCTGTACACTGTCATTTTTATTATCTGAAAACATTGACTTGTACTGATGAAATATATTTACATTTAGATTTTTGCATTTGGCAATTTATGAGAATACAGCTGTCCCAAAGTGTTTGTTATAGTTTAAACTTTAAAGGAATAATTCACCCCAAAATTAAAAGTTTGCTGAACATTTACTCACACTAAGTTCATCAAAGATGTATATGTTTTTGTTTTTTATCAGAACAGATTTGGAGAAAATTTAGCATTACAAAACTTGTTCACCAATGGATCCTCTGCAGCGAATGGGTGCCGTCAGAATGAGAGTCCAAACAGCTATTAAAAAACATCACAATAATCCACAAGTAATCCACACAACTCCAGCCCATCTATGTCCATTTATGTATGTTTGTAATAAACAAATTCATAATTAAGACCTGTTTTTTTTTTGTTTTTGTTTTTTTGTTTTTTACTTCAAACTGTTGATACTCAATCTTTTAAGATTCTCATTCTGATGGCACCCATTCACTGCAGAGGATCAATTGATGAGCAAGTGATGTAATGGTAAATTTCCCAAATTTGTTCTAATGTTCTAATAAGGAAACAAACTTATCTACATCTTGGATGGCCTGAGAATGAGAACATTTTTGGCAAATGTAAATTTTGGGGTGAAATATTAGTATGTGTTTTTAATTAATTAATTAATTTAATTTGGATAAATAATGCAATGATATTCATTGATATTATGTAATACAATGAAACTGAAGTGTTTGAGGAGCCACTGTATATTGGCAAATGCATTCCACTACTCCAGGCTTTTTTGAGGGCTGAATGCATCCTCTTGGGTCTAATAAAAACTTAATGAAAGTTCCCTGTAGGTTGAATGAGTATCTCAGATTGTGCACTCTTAATTTACAATCCTCAGTTAAAGTGACACACTTAATTGATTGGGAGTTGGGATGAACTCCAACACGTGATTGAGGATACTGGGATACAAACCTGAGGCACTCCAGCACTGATGATGTGACATTGGATCGATAAGTAATTTAGCTGTGGTATGTTCAGCTGGGTGCTGCATTTACAACATTTAGATCAGGCCTGGTAATTCTCACTGTGACCAAGAGCCAAAACCAAAGCAATTCTGAGCTGTCTCGGATTTAGAAGTTGGCCTTTAAAGCGTATTGCAGTGTACCGGGTTTTGATATAGAGAATTTTTTGTTTTTGAATTTTAATATTAGAGAAATAAATTCCCGTTTTTTTTTTTTTTTTTTTTTTTTTTTTCTGAGAACCAATATATGTGAAAGATTATTGTATGACATTTACCTAGCATGAAAAGTAGCTAGTTTTAAACACATCCAATGTCTGCATCCCTTTAAAAAAAAAAATTCAGCTGGTCCGTTCTTGAATATTTTTAATATAATATATTTTATTAATTAATAGTAATCTTTATTGACACTGAAAATTATTTCAAGCCATATTCCTGGAAAATCCAGACTTTGTTTCCTCTGGTTCTTCAGGATGTCTGGTGTCTGGTAGTGAGCTCCATTTAAATGTTACTCTACATTTCACTTGGTGGCACTACAGAACCATGCTTGGCTCAGTCTGATGTGTCATTGATTTTGAAACTCGGCTTGTAAGGGTAATGGAACATGTTAGTGATGACAGCTTTATATATTAAACATAGTTCTTGAGAATAACTATGCCTTGAGGGGCATGGACGTTAGAGAGAGAGGAAGAATGGTTTACTGATTTTCATTAAGGTTTGGGAGAAGTTCATCGGAACACTTTTTGATTTGAATCTGCTTTCTCTTAGAACTAATTACATTTTCTTAACCAAATTTGTAATGATATGGTGGTTAACAGTGGTTCAATGAGGGTATATAAGATGCCTAAACAACAAGTCAGTTTCACAAAAACAACACTGATTCACACCAAATGCTTGCAGACAATCTTTTGTGACTCACTGGGACCAAATTTTTTGTGGAAGGTAATATTTGTGATCACTGACACAAAGCCATTCATTCTGCTAATTTTATTGTAGGTTTATGTTTATGATTTCTATATCTCAGACCTTTTTTTGGTTGTTAATTTAATTACATATTTTGGCTAATTTGATAATGCTTTCACCTGCCAATAAGAGTGTACTACTTTCAGTTCAGTCATATTTAACCATATTTAAATCCATTCTGCACAGCACAAAATTACTGAACAAAATGAATAAAATTACTGAACAAAATCTGCAGATTCGGTCTGCCTGCATATGAGCTGAAAGAACCATATGAAAACATTGTTATTGTTCAGAGTTGTTTGATGTTGCATTACCATTGACTTGCACTCCCCATGAGAAGCTTTATTTATTTATTTATTTATTTATTTATTTATTTTATTAGATTTTTTTTTCATTTTTTGATGTTATGGTGTGTTTTTGGTGCAAGTTGCTTTTGTTTTTTATGAGATAAGTAAATAAAAAGAAAATCAATTAACGAAACCAGCACTAAGAAAAGACACATTTTACATCAGATCTAATCATTCGGAGATACAGCAGACCTCAATCACTGTCAGAAAACTCCCTACCACATGAACAAGATGTTGTTTTGTGTTAAATCTGGTTTTACTTTGTTCTCTGTGGGCATTCATGGGAAAGAGATATTAATCTCAAATCCATATGCTGTGAGTGTGGCTATTTCAGAGCATAATAAAACCATTTCTTCCCACGCCAGGCTTCCTCATTCAGCTGCCCAGTGTGATCAAGGCCCAAGCCGTCTGCTTCGCTCCATGCTGCCCCCTGTGACATGTAACTGCAATGACTTCTGTTGATAAAGTGTGTGGATTTCAGTATAGCTCATGATGAAATTAAACAGCTTATCCTATATATGCCATCATTTTGACGAATTACTAATCCCAGAATGCATAGCGAATTAGATGCATAAAACAACTTGTTTTAATGACAACAAAAAGAGAATGTGTTAACAAAAAGTTAATTAAATCTGACTAAACCTTCATTTGGAGACACTCAGGGATATCCTAATTAATCCGTTAATCTATTCTCAAAGTTGGGTTGGGAGCTGGGTCTATACTACGCAAGCTATGATGACTTTCACCGTGATAGTTTAGCGCGGACGTATACCTAGACGAATTGCACTGTAGGGGGCGAGAACGAGTCTTCGAACCTGTGTGTATGCCTAATGTGAAATTACCAAGCTTCCCAAAAAAAAAACCTCGACAAGACTCACGCCTGTTTCACAAGTTAGTGGCTATTGTCAATAGTTTGGTTACAAACATTGTTCAAAATATCAGCTGAAAAGACCACTTCAAGTGAATATGTATGCATTTTTGGGCCAAATTTTCAAACTGAGCCTGTGTCTAATACCTGAATGCTCAGTCTTGCTGTAAGTGCCCCCCCCCCCCTTTTTTTAAAGAATAGAAGCTTTCTCAAAGTCCTTAAAAACTTTAAACAACTTAAGTCTTAATTAATATGGACACTCATATTATGTAAGGGAAATTAAACAGCAGTGTTATTTAGCCAGGCAACCATGACCTGTGGAGGTGGGACCATGAGTGGCTCTAATTTAAATGAAAGCAACACAGTTTTACATCGCCACAGGAGAGTCAGTGGGCACTTTGGGATCATATCAACCTAAGAGAACTTGTTCCTGGATCCATTTTACAATTTATGATTACAACTGGGAAATCAAAGCCAAATTCTAACATGGAGAATAAAATAATTGTCTGTTCTCAGGCATATTTTGCTCTGAATCCACTGGTTAGCACACCCCTTAGCAATCAGCAGATATAGCTGCTCTCTTATAGACATCTTGTATTTTATTGTAATTTATTAAGTTGTCAGGGAAGTTACTCAGCACTCTATTAGCAGCAGTGAGGATGTTGGAACGTCCTTTGGAACAAGAGATCCTGAGAAGGAAATGGGGATGGCTTGGCCACACCTTGAGAAAACCATGATTCAACATCACAAGACAGTCTCTGACATGGAACCCGCAAGGAGAAAGAAAAGGGGGACAGCCACAGAACACCCGGCGCCGAGATCTGGATGCAGAAGTCAAGCTGACAGGAATGGGATGGGGGCAGCTTGTGATGGTAGCACAGAACAGACAACGGTGGAGGGCAGTAGTCGATGGCCTATGCTCCAGGAAGGAGATACAGGCCTAAGAAGAAGAAGAAAAAGAGAATGTTTAAAAAGTGCTTAGAAATTTTGGCTTCCAAAAATATTAAATTATCTCTATGCTTGTGAATACAATTTGTAAATTATTCATGTAACAAGTGCTCTGCACAAGATTCCAACTATTCAGAGGAGTTGCTGTTAGGATAATTCATTTATATTTGACGTTGCCTCATTTTTAAGGTGTCTTTCTGTTCTTTAAATATTTAAAAAGTACAAAAAAAAATAAAAAATGTCAAGGCCAATTAGTACTCATAAATGTAGACTCATTTTTAACAATTTATTAAAGAATTGACTCATAAGAGTCATTTGTTTGTGAATCAGACTGTGTTGGTAGCGCTGTATATTTTTGATTTACCAAAAATAATCTGTTCATAAGAGTCATTTGTTTGCAAATCAGGCTGCACAGGTCACGCTGAAAGTGAACCAATTAAAAGAAACGGCCCATAAGAGTCAATAGATAGAGTTTCTGGTCACAGTGCATGCTTTGATTCTCGAAAAAGAATCAAGTCAAAAGAGTTGTATGTTTGTGAAGTGGTTGCGCTGTAAGTTTTTGGTCCACTTAAAATAACTGTCTCGCAAGAGTGAATACTTCCAATTTCTGCTGATGTTTTATGCTTTTGATTCACTTAAAAGAATAATTTCATAAGAGTCATTTGTATGTGAATCAGTACATGGGTTGCAAAAGTTTTTGATTCACTGAAAACAGCCGGCTGATCAAAGCTGTTTCTTCTTGAAACGGAAGCACTGTTGATGAAAAGTGGTGCAGAAAACTAGCAGGCTATTTTATAGTAGCCTGTTTTACAAGATGTCTTTATGGAGTTGTAACGTGTACAATGGACACTGTCTGACTCCCTGTTTGCTACCTTTTACATGACAGACACAACTCAGGATATGAAAGCTTAGACTGTGAGTGTTCTTGTGATTCAATTAGCCAGCCAGCATTTTCATTATGTTATTTTACTGCAAGCAAATGCCATTGAGGTGAATGGTAAAAACAGATAGGGTTCTTGCCACATTATAGACCTCCTTGGTTTGAACATATGGAACACCCAACATAAACATTTTCGATGTCTAGGGAAGTGAACCAATAACCTGCAGCACTTTTTTTTTTTTAACGATGTCCTTGAGGACTTAGGTTTACTTGTTGGGTTAAACCAAGATGAAGCACCAACCTGGGGCTTAGAGACCCAATTACCCCCTTATAGTATTTTAAAAGCTGAGTAAGCACACACACACACACACACACACACACACACACACCCAACCCACCCACGCGCGCACACACACACACACACACACACACACACACACACACACACACACATACACACACACACACACACGCACACACACACACACACACACATGCGCACACACGCACACACACATAAAGGAGTAATTGCACATCCATGTGGATGCTCACACAAGCTCCACTTGCCAAAGTTCTCCAATTACCAGAACTCGACTACAGTGGAGTGTTTGCAGAGGCTTCAAGAGCATCTCACTGATGTTAAAACCCACTTCCATCGCGCATAATGTTAACATCTCTGTGCCACTGGAGGAAATTGGATTGTTAGTGTGTAAATATTGTGCAAGGACCTCAAGAGCCTTTATTATTATGCTCTGGTAGCATCTTACACAAAACACACACACAAAACAGTAATAAGACAGAAAATAAAACACACAGCAGTCTAGAAACATACTTGTGTCATCACAAGCAGGTTCTTCAGGATTAAAAATGTGCAGTGCAACAACTTAGACTCTTGGGATGGCTATATTGCTAACTTGCACCGCTGTTTTGACCACTGTTAGCTGAGTCTTGTGCAGACCTGCCACTGAACCTCATTATTTTCTTTAAGCAGCTGTATAAACACCAAGAGGAATTTTACTGTATGCATAGTAGTTAACATCACCCTGAGTGCCCCATTTTACTTCCTCATACATCTTCTTAATGTGAATTTTTTGATGTTCTCCATACTAATTCTTGCTTTTATTGTGATCATTTGGTTGTTTATTGTTTAGGTTGTGTTTTAGCAAACTCACTTACTATCTGGCCACATTCTGGTGTGTAATGGCCACTTTTCAAGTCGGGTCTATTTTATATAGCACTTTACACAATACTAATTGTTTCAAAGCAGCTTCACAGTATAAACAGGAAAATAGCAGAATTACTGATGTAAACTTAATAAAATATGACACAAATTCTGCTCTAAAGCAGCTCTACAAAGATAATATTGTTATTATTCACATAAGTCAGTGTTGATTCAGTTCAATAACTGTAAAAATGAGTTCAGTTCAGCTATATGCAGCTATACAGAAAGACAATAATGTCATTATTCAGCTTTAGTCATTTCAGTGTTAACAGTATCAATGCTGCAAAATTAATCAAATTTAAAACAAAGACGATTAAACAATAAAGCAGCTCTAGAAGACAATAATGACAGCATTCAGCTCATTTCAGTTCAAGTTTTGTTCTCATTCAATAGTGTCAGTGCAGTCAAATTGATAATGCAGTATTGTCTTTTAAACCCTAACTAAGCAAGCAAAAGGAACAATAGCAAGGAATCCAAACTTCATCAGGTGATAGAAATGCAGAAAAAACTTTGGAAGAAACCAGGCTCACCAGGGGATCAGTTTTCCTTGCCAAATGATCAAACACAGTGTGATTTATAATTTCAGTCTGCATTTGTGGATTTATATTTTTAAAAAAATTCCATCCATCTCCTTCTGTTTGAAGATCAGAATACCCATCTGCAATATAGGTGGGAGATAGTTTTACTATTCAGTGAATTCCTAATGGATAAAAAGGTATCTTCCTACATTTTTTATTTACTTCAGAAATACATAAAATTACAGAAGTTAATGGTAGATCACAAACACTGGTTTCTACTTTGTTGATCTTTGACCTTATGATGATTTTATTTAAAATGTGTTGTGATGTTTACTCATTAGCACCATGTTCTATCTGAAATTGCTTGGTATGACATCGAAGCTCCAGGGTCAATTTTCAGGCTGATTCTTTGTTTGTTGAATTCATGGTGGGAGCTCTAGAAAACCAGAGAAAAACACTGAGAAGTGTTTAAGCTGTTTTGACACCTTGTTGTTCATTAAGGCAATGTGCTATTGGCATGAGATGTCCCTTTAAATAGAATGCAAGCCATCTTGTTTTCTCTCTGGTCTCTTTTTCAATTAAATAAGTCTTTGTTTTTCCTCTCCTTGCTTAGCATTATGAAAGAAGTTTTAATTTGTTGTCTTTTTGTTTTACTGATGCAAAATAATAAATGTGATAACGGTAGCCTGTTTGTAATCCACCTTATGTTTACATATTCAAATTAGAAAGAAACAGGACCGGTCAATCCCTTATAAACAAAACTATATGGAGATATATTGGAAAACATAATGTCAAATATTACATAATACATTTCCATATATGGAAAACTGCACTTCATTTCTATTTCATGTCATGTCATTTCTATTTCATGAGTTAACACTGATTTTATGAGTTAACACTGACATTATTGTTTGCATAATGGTATATGAGAAAAAAGTGTTTACAAATATCAACATTTTAGGATTTTGGACCATTGGATGCCTTGTTAAAGTGGCAACATGGTGGAAAAGGGATTTTACAAATATAAATATATAAAATATTAATAAAGACAAATATATGGATATATTTCCCAATTCATATTTTCCCCATAGCTGTGTACATATATTGAGCATACATCTCATATAAATGTGAACCTAGTACATATTTGTTCAAATTTATTAATACACACACTACCATATTTGATCATGTGTACAGTATCTATATCATATTATGAACTGTACTACTGAATGTAAAATGACATATTTTGATAAGTAAATATATTGTCACATATTTTCAATATATGAAAAGTGGCAATTCCTTATGTATCATATTTTTGTTAGAATATTAACACAACATATTATTCAGTATATTTTTTAAAATAAACGTTAAGTTATTAAATATATTGATTGTTCATCTATAAGGAAATATATTTTTTTTGCATAAGTGGTTATTGTGCAAATTATGGATGATAACACCTCTTTGTAGAGTTATTAAATCTTAAATATTTGATGTTTTCAATTAGGTGAATTCAGTAAAATTCTTCACGTCAAAAATATATTAAAGAAAGGCAAATGAATTGCTTGTGGAATTTCTAGTTTTTGATACTTGAAGATTTCCTAGAGGAATTATATTTGAAATTATGATTCTTTGATTTTTGAGTAAAATTAAATATAAGTAAAATATTTTTTATACCATTTAGCAGTTTCCAGCTAGCAACATTTACATCTTGTTTAAAAGTAATTAATTTATTGCATGTTTAAAAAAAAAAAAAAAAAAAAAAAAAAAGTCCACAGGGTAATCGCGTGCAAACAGAAAGCATTTTTAAATATTGTGTCAAATGCTCTACTTTATGTTTATGAAAATTAAATTAAATGGAAGGTTTAATTGCCCTAGTGAGGTTAGTTTGTTTCAGATTTGTATAGACTGTTTATTTGTTGTTGCCTGAGGGTGCGTGCATGATTTAATATCTCTTCTGAGTGAAGCTTGAAGAGACTTAAAGAGACTGAGAATGCATTTAGAGGGACAGTTTAGTTTTCTTGCTCTAAAAGGTCTTAAAGACTTTCCCCATGAATGCACGCAAATGCACACATGTTCGTAAAGGTCAAACAATGTCTATGTCCACATGATGAGATTGGGGTCAGAACCTTTTACTCTTGAGACACAATTTCCTGGGAGACATCAGATCAAAAACTATTGGGCACTATTAGCACAAACTAGATGAATTCGATCTCAGAGGTCAAAACAGAGAAACTATGATCACGCTGTCTATTTATTTGTCCCCTGAGGGCATATGAGAGGAAACATCATACCGTATCTACATTTAATTTCAAAATGAAACAAAATATATATGTATAATGAAAGGTTTTAAACCACGTATCCTAATTCATTGAAACAGATGTCACAGTCAGTGTACTTATGCCCCATTCCAACAGATTTAAGAGCATAAAACTGCATCTGATAAAGTGTCAATCAGTATCTGTTAGTGTCATCTAGTGATGTGGGTGTATATTTGTTCTAACGCTGTTTACCTAGATGCAGTTATATGGATTTATGCTCATGGACTAGCATTGCTTTTTTTCCCTGTCATTTGTTTGAGTGTTGACAGATAGTGGTGTGCTACACAATATACCATGTTGCTTCAGATTAACATTTAAGGCAACAAATTCCTATTGGGGTGTTTATTTATTTATCATACAAAATAATTTGATTTTGATAGTCTCTTGCCAATGTTAATGACTGAAAGGCCTGCAGAGCAAAATAGTATTGCTTAAAACCTGCTCTTTCATCTCTTAAGAGCCTTCATGAAGTTCTCAGTTATGTTTCATTGATGTATAAAGCTTATCTTAGAATAATGGTTCTGGACCTTTTTAACAAAGCTGTTTGTTTTTTAATAAAAAAACAGGGAAATGAACAGAAACAATAGTTATGGGGGGGAAAAGAAATACAAATTCTTCACTTTATGTATTTTTTTACAACTGAATTGTTTTATTTTACAATATTTATATTAATTGTATAAATACATTCAACTGAATAATTTGATGTCTTCCTGACCCCCCAGTGGGTCCCGAGTCCCTGAACAAGAAATAAAATAGGAGTAATTGATTACACACTGTAATTAGCTCAAATCATTTGATTTTGTTATAATTTATAATTTAATGTGACTCACATCTGTTCACATCTGTAACAGTGTCAGCAGCACAGACCACATGAAATCTGATCTTTTTGATTCTGATTTTTGATACAGGCCTGATGCGACCTGATTTGAAATGCGACCTCAGTCTGAAAAGTCATTTTGGAATTCATATGACTTTTACATCACTTTAGATCGACATCTGTCACAATTCTTTACTGACAGGAGTCACTCCAAAGATTTTACACATTGGCAGTTATTTGGCCACTCAGTTAATATTGAAGCCAGCCATGAAGTTAGTCAATGAAGGAACAGTGAAGTGTTAGAACTAAGTATTGTAACATCTCTACACAAGCAAAACTCGAGGGAAAACTAAACATTTACATTACATTTACATTTAGTCATTTAGCAAACACTTTTATCCAAAGCGACTTACAAATGATTACAATGGAAGCAATAAACGAGAAAAAATTCCCCTAATCTTTGTCTTCGGCCTCCTTATCGCCTGTCTTCCACAGCACATCACCATATAAACAAAGGTGTAAATATTGACTTCAGTGACCTCCATTCTCACTTCCTTATGATAGTGTTCTATTGCACATATGGGTCAGTTCAGGACCGTAACCAGTTCACACTTGAATCTCATATTGGCCACATTCAAAAGATAATGAAAAAAAAAAGAAAAAATCTAACAAAATATTGAATCTGAGCAATAAATCAGAACTGAGCACTAAGGCTTGCAGTGTGAATGAATATAGCCATGGAGACTTTGGTCTTACTTTGGTCTTTTTCGCAGGGGAAAAGCAGAAGCCTCTATTTGATCTCCATTTATTCTCATTACTCTCTAGGAAAAACTGAGATGTTATAGAGATCTCATTTGTGATTTTCTTCCTATGGGGCATCTCAAACCGACAGACAACGAGAACATTTTACATTTACATAGTTATTTGAAATGATGATTTCTGCAGTAGACGAAAGATCTTGATGTTTGTGTGGTGTTTCATGTCAATTTCTATTTTTCCTTTTCCCCTCTGTTATCATGTTTTCAGATATCATGTATTATTCATTTCAAAATGACTGAAAATGTAAACTGCCTGCCTTTCATCTGCACCTTTAAATATGTAAACAAGCATACCAGAAGATCTGTAAACAGCAAAATGGCAACTGCATTCACAAAAATCTTGCACAAATGCATATTCTTAGAAACTGAATGCAATCAATGTGCAAAAACAATTATGCTGCTGTTTGCCTTCATTTGCTGTGACATTCCTGTAACTCATGAGGCTCATTTCCCCCAGATCATTGTCTCACCTAAATGGTGAACAACAAATTGTTTGCAACTCTGCATCAATGGGTGAAGTGATTAAACTTCTTTGAAAACTGTCCATGTAGTTTGAGCCCGAAAGGGTTAACTACTGAAGCAGCACGTTTGAGCAAAACACTAACCCATCATCCTCCTTTAATAAAAGCAACTGCATGTCAACGGTAACCATGGGTTCAAACTCAGATTTTATCTCCTCCCACCATTCCTGTTGTGCATCTATGCTATTTTCTGAGTATTCAGCCCTGAAACGAGCCCATCTGTGTTAGCTTTTGGTCTACTGCATCTGATAAAATGGAAGCAATTTGCTCCATCCCTGTGGAGATGTTGCAGGACTGGACTACATCTTTGTGAGAGGGTGTGACCAATTGGGGATGTGCAGCTTCAGAAAGAAACAGCACTATTGACTCAGTTTAGCCTCTATTACTCAGCTAGCTAGATGGTGCATGTGTGTATAGTTACTGTTTGTGTGTTTGCATGTACTATGTCAAGTCAAGTCACCTTTATTTATTTAGCACTTTATACAATACAGATTGTGTCAAAGCAGCTTAACAGTGTAAAGCTGAGCAGACTGAGCAGAGGACTTGTCTGGTTCTCGTGGTCTTGTGCCGATGGCCAGTGAGGTAGAATTAATGTTTCTACATTTGACATTGAGAGCAGAGGTCGTAATTTAGTTATATTTTTAAAAATGGAAAAACACAGTTTTACAAATGCTAGAAACATGACTTTCAAAGGAAAGGTTGCTGTCAAATAGCACACCTAACTGATGACGAAGAATTGACAGCACAGCCATCAAGTGTTAAACTGCTCTAGATTATTACATGCAGAGGTTTTTGGTCCGATAATTGAGCTAACTCATGTAACATTTCCTGCAGCTTGGAATTTCTTAGTTGTATTTAGTTGAACAGCAATCTGCTAAAACCATGCAAACTGATTTCCTTAAAAAACCAAGTAGGCCAAGTGTTACTCCAGTTACTTAAGTACTTCAAACATCCATTATAAATGAATGAAAACAATGTTCCATTCATCACACAAACAATTACACATGAATTTAAGGTAGTGACAGCTCAAAGTTAAAGGTAATGTGTTTTTTAATGGTTTTCTACAACTGCGATTGCTACTTTGCTATTGTGGTTTACACCAACAATGCAGCTTTAAGTTGTATTAAACAAAGCAAAAACATCTGATTTTGGGTATGCTTCTTGTAAACATTGTTTTTATTTATTTATTTATTTATTATTTAATGTTTTATTTGTTAGGGACAGATACAATAAGCATAGATGAAAATGAAACAGTCATCCCATGTATGTACCATAGTGCTTGTAGCTGAAGCTTCGCAACACTTTCCCCTAGAAGGGCTTTTATAAATTACAATTACAAAAAACAAGTAATACACAAATTTATAATGCAAGTACACTAAACATGACTACAAGTCTGTTGATGTATCAACCAAGATTTCGTGGCTTTCTTAAAATGATTATAATTTACAGTTGTTTTTAAATAGTCAGGCAATGAATTCCAAAATGGTACACCTTTCACTGAGAGAACAGTCTGAGCAAATGATGTTTTACAATGTATAACTTTACAGTTTCCACTTTAAGCCGCTCTAGTGGATCTACTCCTTCCCTGCAATCTCTCAAAAAATTTACATTAGGGCATAGGAGCAAGACCAATTAGCTCAAAATCTTGAATTTACTGATGCTATGATGGTATTTTATTTGCTTTCTATCAAAAATTTTCTAAAGCTCTATTGTAGACACATTCAGCCTGATTAATTATGGATTGATTTGTCTGAGACCAAATAGCTAATCCATATATCATATGTGATAATATCACTGAATTTAAAAACAAAAAAAATGATCATATCTTAAACAATTTCTTATTATTCTAAAGCTAGTAAGATTTGCCATTATTGTTTTACGCAACATTTTAACATGACTTTTAAAATTGAACTGAGAATCTAAAATCATACCAATATATTTTTCTTCTGATACTTGTTCTATAATCTCATCTTTAATTCTAATGTTTGATGATTCTGTTAACAGTAATTTTCTTATTGAAAAGCATATGGACTTTGTCTTTTTAGTATTTAAAGTTAAAATGGAGGCATCAAGCCAAGCTGACACTTTCTCTAAATTTCTTGTAAATCTTTCTTCAATTTCCACACAGTTGCTACCAGATACGTAGATAACTGTGTCATCAGCATACATTTGAAGACTTGCATCAGGACACATTTCTGAAAGATCATTAATATAAATGGTAAAAAGAATCAGACCCAAAATTGTTCCCCGAGGAATTCCTGTATCAATATTATGAGGAACTGACTTAACATTATTAATGACAACACTTTGTTCACGATTTTTAAAATATGAATCAAACCATAACAGAGATCGTTTTGATATATAATACTTTGTTATTTTTGACATTAAAATATTATGATTTACTGTATCAAATACCTTTTTCAGATTCAGGAATACTGCACCAACTTTAAATCCTTTATCAAGTGACTGCTTAATATTTTGTAATAAAAGGCAAGTAGCAGTTTCTGTAGAATGTACCAGTAGGATGAGTTTAAATATGGTAAATTGTGCGGCCAACCCAGTGCCAATGGTTCAAAAAGTCAATATAGTTTTTTTTTTTCTGTCCCAAGACTAGCATCACACTTTGAATGAACTTTTGAAGGGATAGTTCATCCAAATTATTCACTCACCCTCAAGCCAGTGTATATGACTTTCTTCTTTCAGACGAATACAGTCTGAGTTATATTAAAAAATGTCCTGGCACTTCCAAGTTTTATAATGGCAGTGGGTAGTGGTCCAGATTTTGAAGAATGGCATGAATGGAGTAAATCTTGGGGTAATTTTCATTTTTGGGTGAACAATCCCTTTAAGTTTTTTCACGGCTTATCCAAATGTACCATATAACAAACACTGCAAAAGATTACAGTAAACAATTAATTCTATCAGTGGCAGCTAAAGATTGATTTCAAAACCTGCTGAGAGCTCATCTTGGTGATTTTTGGCATGATCTTGAATTGTACCTTGGAATTTCCATGTTGTGAAATTTTATTAAAATAGAAAACTAACTACAAAGTTTTTACAAAGTAAAAAAAAAAGAAGAAAAAAAGCCTTTTATTTGCCAAAATATGCTGCAAGTTCTAACAGCAGAATACCTAAAATCTTTGGTGCCTGTTAGCTAACACCATTGGTGCATCTGAAATAAGCCTCATTCAGACTGTCAGCCCAAATCCTATTTTTGTGCAAATTTGATTAAAATCCGATCATATTTAAATAGTCTGAATGCTAAAGGACTACATGAAATCAGATTTTTGCAAATACAATTCGAGCTACATTCATATGTGGTTTGGAATCCTATTCAAATCACATTCCTGGAAATCCGTTTCAGTCTGACAAGTCAGATCGGATTTAGCCTAGCTTTTTAATGTTTTCACTCCACGTAAAACTGTCAAACATTTTTGTAGAAAACATAGCTAATGAACATCTTTACAGAAACAAGCTTGAGTTATTGCGAACTGCAAGTCAAGCAGAAAAAGACAATATACTGCTAATATACGCACCTCTTTAAGTTTGGATACCAGCAGACACAGCAGCACAGAATAAAGCCACACATTCCAGCTTCCTGTGTTTCTGCTGCTGCCTCATAAAACAAAATCCAGTGTGATGGCAACATGTCGTCATGTCATAAGACATCATCTGTATTGCTGTTATTGTTGTTTTTAGTGTTGGCATAATTTTTGTTGCCAGCCTAAGGCACACCTATGCAATAATCATGGTGTCTAATCAGCATCTTCATATGCCACACCTGTGAGGTGGATGAATTATCTCGGCAAAGGAGAAGTGCTCACTAACACAGATCTAGACAGATTTGTGAACAATATTTGAGAGAAATAGGCCTTTTGTGTACATAGAAAAAGTTTTAGATTTTTGAGTTCAGCTCATGAAAAATGGGGGCAAAAACAAAAGTTGTCACACGTGTTGGTGTGTAAAGCAAGGCGCACGAAGGTGATCAAAATAGTTCCTTTAATAATCCACAGGAGAAAAAAGGGGCACAACCAAACACAAATCCAAATGATCAAACATCAATAGCGGACAAAGGAATAATGGAGAACACAAACAGAAACAGGTGTGGGGCTAATTAATTAACTTAACAAGAAAAGGAACATGACGAAATAAGGAAACTCAGTAAGATCAGGAGAACAGAAGCCCATAACTGTGACAGTTCACCCCCTCCCGGAACGGTGCGTCCCGCACCAACAGAAATAGTCCAGAGGAGGGAGGGTGGGGGTTCAGGAGGCGGGCGAGGGGCAGGCAATGGAGAGGGAGCATATAGACCATAGTGCCAGGGTGGAGTGGATGGAGGAAGGAGCCAGATGGAACTCCAGAGGCCAGCCAGGATGGTGGTCCATGGTGGAGCCGATGGCAGGATGAGCCATGGTGGAGAAAGAGTCGACAACACCAGGGGGCCAACTGACGGAGACTGATCCAATGGATGAGGAGCCCAGCTTGGAGCCGAGCAGATGGAGAGCCAGGGTGACGGAGGATCCAGAGGGCCAAGGCGGCGCTGAAGGCACAGGCAACCGGGGAGGAGGCGGGGCTCCAGAAGACTACTGCGGAGCCAGAGCGACTGAGGATGGAGGTGGAGCCGGAGGGAAGGAGGAGCCTGACAGAGCCGGAGGGATGGAGTGACGAGGCGAAGCCAGAGGAGTAGAGTCCCAAGGCAGCGAATGGTCATTGACTGACCAAGGCGGAGCCAGAGGGACGAGGGAGGCCGGTGGAGTTGGTGGGATGACAGGCCACTGTGGAGACGAGGGAGCTAAGTGCCAAGGCGGAGCCGATGGGTTAAAGGACCGAGGTGGAGTCCAGGGCTCGGAGGCGGAGACAGTTGCAGATCACCCTCAGTATTGGGAGTGTGGGCGGGTCTTCCCTCCAAGCCCTCAATCTCCACCAAAACACCCTTGGGAACGGACGATGTTGCTGGCTCACGCATTTGGTCAGACAATGCTGGAGGCTCAGGCTACATGGTGATGATTGGCTCAGTCGCGGCGGGCTCAGGCTCTCCGTCTGCAGTGGGCTCAGGCAGTAATTCCATGCAGCGGGATGACTGCTGGCTGGTCTCTGGTTCGGGAGTGGGGCTGGAGATATCCTCCTCAGCGGGGCAGACACTGAATCCGTTATTCTCCAGCACCCACTCCACAAAAGCAGCGAAATCCTCTTTGGGACTGTTCGCTGGTAGGCATGCCTTACACTGCTCGCTCAGGCCGGTGTTATAACAGAGCGAGCGGTCTGGGAAGTGGGTAAGACACGCCAGATCGATAAAGTCCTTGGTGTGGTCCTCCAGCGAATGGTCCAACTGCTCCAGGCATAGGAGCTGGACAGCTGGTAAAGCCATACCGGGAGAGGGAAAAACAAAACAAAAAAGAAAGAACACCGCTAAACTTACTCACTTTTCAGTCCACTATTCTGTCACATGTGTTGGTGTGTAAAGCAAGGTGCACAACGAAGGAGATATCAAAATAGTTCTTTTGATAATCCACAGGAGACAAAAAGGCACAACCAGAGACAAATCCAAATGATCAAACATCAATACTGGACGAAGGAATAATGGAGAAAACAGACTTTTAAATATTGGGAACGTAATCAGGGAGAAACAGAAACAGGTGTGGGGCTAATTAATTAACTAAACAAGAAAAGGAAATGACCAAATAAGGAAACTCAGTAAGAGCAGGAGAACAGAAGTCCATAACTGTGACAAAAGTGTTGCTTTTATATTTTTGTTCAGTGTATAATATGCATTATTACATAATAAGCAATGACGTGCTGCACAACTACTCTTGAAACATTATTTTTTCCTGCCTGCCTGAAATAAAATTTCATTTACATATATCAAATATTTATTTACATCAAATCCAGCTCATGGTGTTTCTGATCCCTTAATGTCCTACCTGCCTGATTTGCCAGGACTGACTGTACTAATAACTAGATAAAAAAATATTCTATAGACACTTTGTTGTAACTGTTCACCTAGCTCCCAGTAAAAACAAACATTACCTTAATCTGAGGTAATTTGAGTTTGAGACCCTAAAATTATTCTTATTTACAAAATAATTACTGAAGACATCTGAATAGCTTAAGGAACATTTATCCATGACTCAAGTCTTGTTGTTTATTCAAGGGCAAGGCAAACTTCCAAAAGGGGTACAGGTTAGTCATGAATCTGCACCTTAAAACTTTTCCATTTTGGCATCCCGACAGCTGCCATTAAGAATCTGATCTTATGAGCAGCGTGGGGTGCCTGTAATTTAATGATGGTCTGCTGCCAGCATTGTGTTTATACTCTACCAGTAAAAATAAATCCCAAATTGCCACTCTAGAAGCTTGGTCTTGGGCAAACCACTTAGCAGCCAGTTACCATGTGGACTAAAAGAAATGGGAATGTTGTTCTGTTAAAAACATGGATACCACATAATTATGGTAATTATGTTGATCTATCTATCTGTGTATTTTTTTGTTGGTTTATATAAAATTTATGTAAAATACATTAAATGTGAAAGTGATTTTTTAGTATTCATTGCTGGGTGAATCAATTCAGTACACCTATAGATTATTGAATTAATGTGACTTATAGGCTAATTTTATTGAATTTCAAATAAATAAGATTACATGTGTTTAATTAATAAAGATTTGTAAATGAGAAAAAAATCATTAGTTTTAATGTCTATATCTAAATGTACAAAAATTTACATTTTTCAGTATACTTCAAAATATCTATGAATATGAAAGAAATCATACTCTGTTCTACCATTTTAATTTATCTGCAGAATTTCCTAACAACAACTGTCTCATAAATTTTGTTTCTTTTGCTCGAATAGCATATAACAAAGCTTATTTTTCAGGCTAGAGTAGACCATCCAGTGCGCATGCGCAGTCCTAAGAGCACGTCTTAGAACGCTGACTTTTTTTTGAAAGCAACCGGGTCTTATAACGCCAGCTGCAGTAACACGAGGACTTTACCGATTAGCAATTGGCTCTTTTACTCAGAAGGCGGGGCTTCCTTCGATAGAGTGACCAGCGAGAGCGCGCGTATGCATTTAGAAGTTTATTATAAAATGCAAAGTATTGGAAATAAAAATAAAGCTCTGCAAACACTTGCATTTTTACAACACTATAAATGTGTCCCATCAGGTAATAAAAAGTTCTACACACACTCTTGTAGTCTTCATCCTCACTTGTACACTTGGACCAAATACAGGAAATACGTCATATAAGTAGGCAAGTGGTCAAGTGCAAAGACCGCAAGTATTTGGACAAGGCATGGAAGGATTTCACGATTGAGACAGCCCTTAAAGGGGTCATATGATGCGATTTCAAGTTTTCCTTTTTCTTTGGAGTGTTACAAGCTGTTCATGCATAGATATGATCCCTAAAGTTGCAAAGACTAAAGTCTCAAACCCAAAGAGATATTATCCTGCGTCTCCTCACTCCTTCCCGAGTGAACCATGACAGAACAAAGGGAAAAACAGAATACTTCAGAAATTGACTTTAGAAAAAAAAGCAGGGAAAAGGGGTGCGGCTTACTTTTAGGGTCTAAGTAAGCCGCACCTCTTTTCCCTGCTTTTTTTTTTTTTTTTTCATTTTTTACAAAGTATTTAGTTTTGTTTTTCCTGCTCGTTTGCCGTGCTTCAATGGAAGAACGGGTGATTATTTCTATTACTGGCTCAGGCGAGCCCCGACCCAATTGTATTCGCGAAGGCGTTTGTGCTGCTCGCCAGCTCCCTCGAGGGCGAAACCCTAAAGATTGGGATGACTTACCACCATCCCGCCGAGCTCCCAGACACCACCAACCTTGGCTGGAAGGAGGCAATCTGAAGAGTTTCCGATCCCGATCTGGAACCAGTCAGCCGGGGGCTCCCATTCCCGAGCTAAGCCCACGGCGGGCTCTGTATTTAGTTCTCGGTATGCTGTTGAATGTCTAAATGTTAAATGTCGTCTTAGCTCCTGTGTATGCCTGTTGATGATTAAAGTCTATTTCTGGAGTAATCTCCCGCGTCTCCTCACTCCTTCCCGAGTGAACCATGACAGGTTAGGGGTAGGTGTATGGAGGGCTTTTTGTCCCAATAAAGTGGCATCCATTTAATGGGCCTCATTTATGAAACACGAGCAAAACGAATTGTGTAAATCATTCGGAAAGTCGTTCTGACATAATTTTTCAGATTCATTAAAATTTTCTTATTTTGAAAATGTTAGTTGGTACGAAAGAAATTTACACCTACTCCATACCACGTGTAAATGGTGCACAAAATGTTATGTATTCTTTTAGACAAACTGATAACACTGCATTTTTATGCACTATGTAATGATATTTAACAAAATATTAATTTGTCCTGTCTAATTTTCATTTATTACTCTTTAACTGTGGGTAAAACGCAGAGCTCATCACCGTCCCTTTTTACACAGCTGTCCAATCACAGTGGAGGAGGGGCAGGACAAACACTACATTGACCAACCATCATACTTGTACAAATGTAATGTCTGTTTTGGGTTTTGTTTGTTTCTTGTTCATTGCTTTCATGTCTTTTATTTTGTAATTGTTTCATGCTGTTAGTGTCGTGCTACTTGTCTTTATGCTATTGGTTCCTCTTTTCAATGTGCCATGTTCTGATCAGTTGTTTTAGTCATGTGTCTTGTGCTTATTGGTTTATGCTCTTGTCATGTGGTTCTCAGTTCTGTTTGTCCATTGGTTGGTTTGTGTCATGTGACCTTTCTTGTTTGGTATAAGAAACAATGTCATTGCCTTGTTCTTTGTCTTGTATTAATGTTGTAACCCACTGTCGGTGAGTTTAGTCTGTTTTAGTTAATTCTGTTCATACCAAGTCAAGTCTGTATTTATTGATTGGAGTTATGGATCACGTCTGTAAAAAAAGCGTAGCTGTAATTTATAGGCGGTGAAAATGCTAATTGTGAATGAGAGTGCATGCACGCCCTATTTAGGAATGATTGGAATTCATTAACATACATTTAACTATCAAATCTGACCTTTACAAAGTATTTGTGAATCCGGAGGAGCATTTTTCGGAAATTTCCGCTTTACACGCAAATTACTCTGAATTTTCTCATATTACGAATGTTTCATGATTGAGGCCCAATAATTTTCTTTATTTATACTCTACGTTGCATCCTGTTAATGTGCAACAAAGCTGAGGTGCAAATAGTGTTTGCTACTACTTATAAGTATAAATAGTATCTAACGACTATTTACATTTAGGCTGTTGTAAAGAAATAAGTGTTAATAGAATTTATTGCAAATTTTCACTTAGTGTAAACAGTTTATCGATAAGAAAATACTTTAACAAAAAAAAAAAAAAAAAAAAAAACAACAACGGTGTAAACCGCAACAAAAATGCTTAATGGTACTTACACTTAGTCCAAATAGCTGATGTCTTCTATAAAGGCGTAAAACTAACATGCATGCTTTATAGTGGTAATGGACTAATGAAACCCTAATTTTGAACAATTTACTATACCAATACCAATGTTTTTTATGAACTCTTGAACTTTGTTTAATAACATATTATTATTGCTGAGTTCATTTCATAATGCTGTTTCACATGGCCATGTAAACGATACTTTAGAGCTAAAACTTGGGCTTCCTACTAGAGTTAATGATCCAATAGGCCTATTACTAATTTTAAAGAGCTTTTGCTGCACCAGGATATCTAAATGACAACTTAAATTAAATGACCTGGCTAATGGTTTAAAAAAAATGGTACTATAGTAAAATGTCCATAATGTGGATTTTGTTAGACCATTACCTCTGATATAAAGTCCTTATTAGCTTTAATGCATCCTCTAGTGTCCAAGAAAGGGAGTAGGAGTATTTCCCTTGTGTTGTGGCTTGTTTCTGTTGTGTTGTGTCGATTTTGTTGTGTTGTGACTTGTTTCCATTGTGTTGTAGCGATTTCGTTCTGTTGTGCATTATTGGGCAACCATATTTTTCCCTTAACATAGCGCATACCGTACCAAACCGTGACCCTAAATCCATGAACCGAACCGAACTGTGAGCAATCTGAACCGTTACAACCCTATGAACTAAGCAAAATATTCAATAAAACACTACTTTTTAAAATCAATTTCAACTGAATTTTTAATTTTACAGTTCATACATTTACAAGAGTTCTATACACAGGGGTGGCGCCAGAGAATATTGAATGCAGGTGGTAAGGGGATGCTAGATCTTTGACAGGAGGAGCTGGGCAATTACTAATAATAGTAATTGCCATAATAAAAATAAACAAAATTATTACTTTTTTTTATGTGAATAAAAAAAAATGAGGAAAATTTGGCCACTCGATTTTTTCCATTTTATTACATGTTTATATGACTCATCACAATTTAGTTACAAATTTAAAAAATTTCACACCAAGTGTTTATGTGGAGTGTGGAAGCAAAAATATTAGCGTGCTTATGACACTCACAATAACACATTATGCTTTTGTAAAATAGAGAAAATAAACAGGATGCACTTTTTGCCATCCCGGTCTCCCTGAACTGACGTGTCACAGGAATTGGCTACTTGTCTCACAGACATAAGAAATAAATCTATAGAAAGCTTAAATGTCTACTATTAAACAAACCAATTCAAATAATAATAATAAAAAAAAATCTCTTATAATGTAATCCGTATGAAAAGGTGCATTTCTCTGTTAAAGGCACGTCCATTATAAAGGCACGTTAGCGTCAGCAACTTCATCTTTGCGGTCGACACTGACTCAAAAAGCAGTTTACTAATAAATAGTTAAAACGTCTTCTTGTTCCCAGACACATTCATTATCATTCCTTTTGCCGGTGCATTGTGGCAAGCTTTATGCTTTAGCTTAAGATTGGAATAGGCTATATTACGCCTAGGCCTATTTATTAAAGGATGGTTTAGTAGGGCAATATATGAATTAATTTAACGTAAACTTTTGACTAGTTGACAAGAAAAATGTTTAGTCGGGGGCAGGACTAATTACTTGGCACAAGGAACCGCTCCATTTTTAAAAAGACATTAGTAATAGTGCCACGACAATTTGCAAATCACATGTTATTGCATTGCATTAGTCATGCATGCGTAATGAGTCAATGGTTTCATTTAATTTTTTGTTTTTATTTTAAACTTATTTATTAAATATAACAGGCTATATAGCCTGTTTTTGCTTTCAGGAAAAAATGTGTGGGGGTGCTTTGGTTTTTCTTGGGGGTGTTAAAGCACCTGCTAGCCCCTCCCGAGCGCCGCCCATGTCTATACAGTACAACACTTATATAATTACAGGTCCTTTACCTGAATACTGTAAAAGAAATCTCTTCTCTAACCTGAGCATCATCTACCTGCACACCCACTATGTTCTTATGTCACTTCAATTTGGACATAAGCTAGCAGAGTGAACATCAAGTGTATGAATCACGTTTAAAGATAATCAAGAAAGATCCACTTGAACCACACGGGAAATAAAAAAGTGTGCATCTTTCATCTGTCAAAAACCTTGCTGATTCGTGTGAACACACCACTGTAACCATATGGAAAAGTCTATGTCAGTGTATGAAAATAGTAGTGCTTCCTGCAGTCAACTAAAAGAAATTGTCTTTTTTGTGTGTGTGTGTGTGTGTGTGTGTGTGTGTGTGTAGAAATCTTTTTCACATGTGACATTGTCTCAAGAACAGACATCATTCTGAATCCTCAGAGTACAGCGTTCTGTTTTCTATTTTTGTAAAAAACTCTAGTTATATCTGGGAGTATGACCAAAAATCCTTATATCCTTAATATTTAACATCTCTGGCATTTGTTGGCAAAAACCTTAAGGAAAGAAATATCCATTTTAGTGGTTCCAGAAGCTGGTGGTAAACCACGACTTAAGATCCCCCCAAGAAACCCTGTTTGTGATATGATAAATTTAAATGTACTGCCCTCTGCGGGTCCTTTTGTTCTCATGTGGCATAGCCTTCATACCAGGCAGTAAAATTGCTAGACAGGATCCTTTCAGTACTGCAATACTGTAAACAAAAATCTTAAAAAATAAAAATCTCAATATCTAGAGGCCTTTCTGATCGTTCACAGAAGCGGGAGGCTTTCCTGTGTGTTCCTGATCAGGTTGCTGTGGATGGTTCACATCAAATCCAGTGTGCAATATAGCCTACTTGAAGTAGCTCTAATAACATCAACTGAGTAGCTACGTTACATGTCGCTGATCAGTCAATTGTGGCATTCAGCAGTCTGATATTTCCTAATATTAGTCGTCACCAATGGCAACACTGTGTAACAGGAAAAAATTGCTGCTAGCAAATGTACAGTAAGCCATTTATACCATTTAAGCCAAAATAAACCCTGTCAAGGAACTACAAGACTGTATGTGTATGAAAAGTTCACGTTTGGTAATTTAGTCCACATTTATCACATCAGTGAAGCTTGTATCTCAAACCTTGAGAGAGAATCTTCTTAAGCTCTATCTGAATGAATATCAAAAACTTTACTATATCACAAGTGCCATCTTTTGTTTAAGTTAAAATCTATTTGCATCAGTTCATACTAGCATTGGTGCACACATGAAAGCCAGGAAATGAGTCTCTGTGGTGGCAGATGCTAATCTTGGCCTCCTTTACCACAGAAATTTAGTAAAACTGGCAGCAATGCCATGCTCATAAGCGTACAAAACTTCCATTAAAAATAAGTCAAAATTGGACATGCTCAGTCTGTTTGCAATCTACTGCATGAGTTAGCAAGTGAAGACTAAAATGCACAATTTTTCCTCTCTAGTGGTATAAAGTGACTCATGGTCCAGAACTGAAGGCTAATAACATTTGCGTTTGAGTTACGTATTTTTTTATGTGTCGTGAATTTCTGAGTGCAACACTATATTCCAAATTAAGCAAAGTGGTAAATCTTTAAATCAGGCAGTTAGCATGTACAATATTACTTTCAATAAATTAATATTTTTGATTTTGTTAACACATGCATTTTTACCTGGCTTACAAATTGAATTAGAAGCTAAAAAAATATCTAAACCGTGGATTCCTCCTATGTCATTTGATTATTGTGTGGAAATTCCAATGAAAGTTTTGTGTTGTTAGTGAAAAGTGTCTCTTCTTTTTTTGTTCTCCTTATGCCCTTCATGAATAAATAGGACGCAGGTGAATCTCTTACACGTTTCAGATCAGCATTGACATTTTTATGTTATGGTAAATGTTAAAATTTGGTTTGGATAGAATGGATTGTTTTGTTATGATATGTTTGGTCTAAAAAAAAAAAAAAATAATACCATAAAAAGTTAATTATGAAGAATGTAGTGACATATATACCCCACTTTTTTTCTGTCAAACAGCACCCAGTTTTACATATGTCAGTAAAATAGTGACAAAGAAAGGTCAGGTCTACTTATAGGATGATTTTTATTTGAGGGAAACAGAGGGCCTTTCCCTGATCTACAAACACACAAAGGTGTCCTTGTACATTATACTGTTTATGGCTG